>NC_061510.1:101373388-101477154 GCF_022539505.1 Lolium rigidum | reverse complement strand
TGTAGATGGTGACATTATTAAACTAAAATTGTTCCCTTTCTCATCAAGAGGAAGTAGCTAAAGATTGGTTGCTATTCTCTCGCCTAAGAATAGTATTGATTCATGGATCTAATGCAAGGATGCTTTGTTGTAGATATTATCCTCTCGCTAAAATTATATCTTTTGAGGAGTAGCATAATGAATTTTTAAACAATTAGGATACTGAACACATGTTGCTCAAGCTTGGGAATGCATGAACATCTCTGGTTAAAATTGCCCAACCCATGGATCGACGCCACTTGGATGATCATCCAAACCTTTCTGCGGATGACTGAATTTTTCGCGGAATTTATTGGATTCAGGCCGCCGGAGGTACCTCTATGTCCATCACTTCTTGGTGAAGCAACAAAAGCTTCTGGATAATATGATGATTAACTACTCTCGAATGGCACACGAAGAGCTCCACAAGGTAAGAAGGTAATTCGCCATGAAACCTCTTCCTTGAGTGATAAGATTGATGCTATTATGTCTATGTCAGAATGATAGGACTAATGTTGATCCTAATAATGTCCACAGCTTCATTGGTTGCCCACGAAGAACATGTTGATGTAAACTTCATTAAAAATACACTCTCAACAACAATGCTTACTGCAACACCCTATAAGTAACGACCATACATCCTTATAATAATGGTAATGCTATAGCAATTCTTATGGGAATTCTTACAACAATAATAGGAATACACCTCCCTGACTCTGAAGCTATGCTTAAAGAATTTAATAGTACACAAACTGCTTTTAACAAATCTACAGAGAAAAGCTCGGTAAAATTGATATTCTGCTTCTAAGGTTGATAGTCTTGCCTCGATGTTGATCTTTTGAAATCGAAAGTTACGCCTAACAGGGATATTGAGATAAAATTGTTACTACAGCAAATGCCATCCAAGTTAGAATTAATGAGAATATAAGATCAATACTGAATCATTGGCAAGCAGGGTGGAGATAGAAGAAAAATGAAAAACTAGCTAAAGAGAAAATGTAGCTAAAGTCTGACTACTACCACCACTAGTAATGCTAATGATACACATGTTGCTGCACCTCTACTATAATGGTAAAATAATTGGTGTTAGCAATGTTTCCACCCTAGTGCAAAGCGAGAAAACTGCTCCGAAACTCTAAAACCGTTGAAACTCATTCGTGATAAAACCTCAATGAAATTTTTCTCCAACATTGGGGATGATGATCCATTGCTTTAGATTATAATGGTTTGAATTTTGATGATTGCCACATCTCTGAAGTTAGTAAAGTTCTTGCAAAAACTTGCTAAGAGTCCTAATGCTAGCGCTATAATTTGGCTTTCACTAACATATTACAAATGCTCTCATAAAAGCCAGAGAAGAGAAACTAGAACGCGAAGCTTCTATTCCTAGAAAGCTTAGAGGATGGTTGGGAGCCCATCATTAAGATGAAGGTCAAAGATTTTGATTGTAATGCTTTATGTGATCTTGGTGCAAGTATTTTGCTATGCCTAAGAAAATCTATAATATGCTTGACTTGCCACCATTGAAAATTGTTATTTGGATGTTAATCTTACTGATCATGCTACAAAGAAACCTTTGGGGAAAGTTGATAATGTTCGTATTACTGTTAACAATAACCTTGTCCTCGTTGATTTTGTTGTCTTGGATATTGAATGCAATGCATCTTGTCCCATTATATTGGGAAGACCTTTTCTTCGAACCGTTGGTGCTATCATTGATATGAAGGAAGGTAATATTAAATATCAATTTCTCTCAAGAAAGGTATGGAACACTTCCTCAGAAAGAGAATGAAGTTACCTTTTGATTCTATTATTAGAACAAATTATGATGTTGATGCTTCGTCCTCTTGATGTTACTTGATTACACTTTCTGCGCCTAGCTGAAAGGCGTTAAAGAAAAGCGCTCTATGGGAGACAACCCATGTTTTTACTACATAGTATTTTTGTTTTATATTTGGTGTCTTGGAAGTTGTTTACTACTGTAGCAACCTCTCCTTATCTTAGTTTTATGTTTTGTTGTGCCAAGTAAAGTCTTTGATAGTAAAGTACAGTACTAGATTTGGATTACTGCGCAGTAACAGATTTCTTTGCTGTCACGAATCTGGGTCTATTCTCTGTAGGCAACTCAGAAAATTATGCCAATTTACGTGAATGGATCCTCAGATATGTGTACGCAACTTTCTATTCAATTTGAGCATTTTCATTTGAGCAAGTCTGGTGGCCTAATAAAATCCATCTTTACGGACTGTTCTGTTTTGACAGATTCTGCCTTTATTTCGCATTGCCTCTTTTGCTATGTTGGATGAATTTCTTTGATCCATTAATGTCCAGTAGCTTTATGCAATGTCCAGAAGTGTTAAGAATGATTGTGTCACCTCTGAACATGTTAATTTTTATTGTGCACTAACCCTCTAATGAGTTGTTTCGAGTTTGGTGTGGAGGAAGTTTTCAAGGATCAAGAGAGGAGTATGATGCAATATGATCAAGGAGAGTGAAAGTTCTAAGCTTGGGGATGCCCTTGGTTCACCCCTGCATATATCTAAGAAGACTCAAGTGTCTAAGCTTGGGGATGCCCAAGGCATCCCCTTCTTCATCGACAACATTATCAGGTTCCTCCCCTGAAACTATATTTTTATTCCGTCACATCTTATGTACTTTGCTTGGAGCGTCGGTTTGTTTTTTGTTTTTTTGTTTTGTTTGAATAAAATGGATCCTAGCATTCACTTTATGGAGAGAGACACGCTCCGCTGTCAGCATATGGACAAATATGTCCTTAGGCTTCTACTCATAGTATTCATGGCGAAGTTTCTTCTTCAAGTTAAATTGTTATATGGTTGGAATTGGAAAATGCTACATGTAGTAACTGCTAAAATGTCTTGGATAATTTGATACTTGGCAATTGTTGTGCTCATGTTTAAGCTCTTGCATCATATACTTGCACCCATTAATGAAGAAACACCTAGAGCTTGCTAAATTTGGTTTGCATATTTGGTCTCTCTAAAGTCAGATAATTTCTAGTATTGAGGTTTTTGAACAACAAGGAAGACTGTGTAGAGTCTTATAATGTTTACAATATGACTCTTATGTGAGTTTTGGTCGTACCGTTCATCTCGGCTGTTTCAAATAACCTTAGCCTAAGCCTTTGTATCGAGGGAATACCATGCATCCAAAATCCTTGAGCCAACCACTATGCCATATTGCGCCACCATACCATCAACATGGTATTTCTCCGCATTCCAAGCAAATTGCTTGGAGTGCTACCTTTAAAATTCCATCCCTACCTTGCAATATAGCTCATGGCACAAATAGCTTAAAAACTATTGTGTATTGAATATGTACTTATGCACTTCATCTCTTACTGCTGCTTGTTGTCGACAACCATGCTTTGGGACGCTCATCAACTACTCTTTGTTGGATATCATGTGAGTTGCATGCATGTCCCGCCATCTAACCTAAGGGAGCACCATATGGTTAGAGGAGGGCTTGGTTGTAGAAGCCATGCTTCATGGTGGAATCGTTGGAAGTTCCCAGTCAACATGTACAATCTCATTGACACACACATGCTTATGCATTAAAGAGGAGTCCATTATCTGTTGTCCATGTTGTCCCGTATGGATGTCTTAAGTTGAGAATAATCAAAAGCGAGAAATCCAAAATGCGAGCTTTCTCCTTAGACCTTTGTACAAGGCGGCATGGAGGTACCCCATTGTGACACTTGGTTAAAACATGTGTATTGCAATGATCCGGTAGTCCAAGCTAATTAGGACAAGGTGCGGGCACTATTAGTATACTATGCATGAGGCTTGCAACTTGTAAGATATAATTTTCATAACTCATATGCTTTATTACTACCGTTGACAAAATTGTTTCATTTTTTCAAAATAAAAGCTCTAGCACAAATATAGCAATCGATGCTTTCCTCTTTGAAGGACCATTCTTTTTTACTTTTATGTTGAGTCAGTTCACCTATCTCTCTCCACCTCAAGAAGCAAACACTTGTGTGAACTGTGTATTGATTCCTACATACTTGCATATTGCACTTGTTATATTACTCTATGTTGACAATTATCCATGAGATATACATGTTACAAGTTGAAAGCAACCGCTGAAACTTAATCTTCCTTTGTGTTGCTTCAATACCTTTACTTTGATTTATTGCTTTATGAGTTAACTCTTATGCAAGACTTATTGATGCTTGTCTTGAAGTACTATTCATGAAAAGTCTTTGCTTTATGATTCACTTGTTTACTCATGTCATTACCATTGTTTTGATCGCTGCATTCATTACATATGTTTACAAATAGTATGATCAAGGTTATGATGGCATGTCACTTCGAAATTATCTTTGTTATCATTTTACCTGCTCGGGACGAGCAGTAACTAAGCTTGGGGATGCTGATACGTCTCCGACGTATCGATAATTTCTTATGTTCCATGCCACATTATTGATGATATCTACATGTTTTATGCACACTTTATGTCATATTCGTGCATTTTCTGGAACTAACCTATTAACAAGATGCCGAAGAGCCAGTTGTTGTCTTCTGCTGTTTTTGGTTTCAGAAATCCTAGTAACGAAATATTCTCGGAATTGGACGAAATCAACGCCCAGGGTCCTATTTTGCCACGAAGCTTCCAGAAGACCGAAGAGGAGTCGAAGTGGGGCCACGAGGCGCCGCCACACTAGGGTGGCGCGGCCCATGCCTGGCCGCGCCGACTGTGGTGTGGGGCCCTCGTGTGGCCTCCGCGTTGCCCTTCCGCCTACTTAAAGCCTCCGTCGCGAAACCCCGAGCACGAGAGCCACGATACGGAAAACCTTACGGAGACGCCACCGCTAATCCCATCTCGGGGATTCGGAGACTCCTCGGCACTCCTGCCGGAGAGGGGATTCATCTCCGGAGGACTCTTCACCGCCATGGTCGCCTCCGAAGTGATGAGTGAGTAGTTCACCCTGGACTATGGGTCCATAGCAGATGCTAGATGGTTGTCTTCTCCTCATTGTGCTTCATTGTTGGATCTTGTGAGCTGCCTAACATGATCAAGATCATCTATCTGTAATACTATATGTTGTGTTTGTCGGGATCCGATGGATAGAGAATACTATGTTATGTTAATTATCAAGTTATTATCTATGTGTTGTTTATGATCTTGCATGCTCTCCGTTATTAGTAGAGGCTCGGCCAAGTTTTTGCTCTTAACTCCAAGAGGGAGTATTTATGCTCGATAGTGGGTTCATGCCTCCATTGATATCCGGGACAGTGATGAGAAAGTTCTAAGGTTGTGGATGTGCTGTTTCCACTAGGGATAAAACATTGATGCTATGTCTAAGGATGTAGTTGTTGATTACATTACGCACCATACTTAATGCAATTGTCTGTTGTTTTACAACTTAATACTGGAAGGGGTTCGGATGATAACCTGAAGGTGGACTTTTAGGCATAGATGCAGTGGATGGCGGTCTATGTACTTTGTCGTAATGCCCAATTAAATCTCACTATATTTATCATGACATGTATGTGCATTGTTATGCCCTCTCTATTTGTCAATTGCCCGACTGTAATTTGTTCACCCAACATGCTTTTATCTTATGGGAGAGACACCTCTAGTGAATCTGTGGACCCGGTCCATTCTTTTATACTCGAAATACAAATCTGCTGCAATACTTGTTCTTTACTCGTTTTCGCAAACAATCATCTTCCACACAATACGGTTAATCCTTTGTTACAGCAAGCCGGTGAGATTGACAACCTCACTGTTTCGTTGGGGCAAAGTACTTTGGTTGTGTTGTGCAGGTTCCACGTTGGCGCCGGAATCTCTGGTGTTGCGCCGCACTACATCCCGCCGCCATCAACCTTCAACGTGCTTCTTGGCTCCTCCTGGTTCGATAAACCTTGGTTTCTTTATGAGGGAAAACTTGCTGCTGTGCGCATCATACCTTCCTCTTGGGGTTCCCAACGAACGTGTGAGTTACACGCCATCACCCCCCCCCCTCTCCCCTCTCACACCTCTACAATACCTTGAGAGTCCTTGAGACCTCACCGGCTCCTCTCCCTCTCCTCTCCGGTGGCTCTGCCGGCCGGAGGCGTTGGGGGAGAGGAGGCCGGCCTTCTGTATATAGTAGTTTAGGTTTTCATCGTGTTGGTATGGCAGTTTGCCGGTCTGGCGTCATGCCGTGTGCTGGCGTGTAGTTGACGTGGGAGTTAGAAATCTTTGTGGTGTAGCTTTTCTTCAGGTCCCCGGCAACGGCGCCAGAAAAAGAGCTTGATACGCGTACATCACGCGTCCGTTGGGAACCCCAAGAGGAAGGTGTGATGCGTACGGCGGCAAGTTTTCCCTCAGAAAGAAACCAAGGTTTATCGAACCAGGAGGAGCCAAGAAGCACGTTGAAGGTTGATGGCGGCGGGATGTAGTGCGGCGCAACACCAGGGATTCCGGCGCCAACGTGGAACCCGCACAACACAACCAAAGTACTTTGCCCCAACGAAACAGTGAGGTTGTCAATCTCACCGACTTGCTGTAACAAAGGATTAGATGTATAGTGTGGATGATGATTGTTTGCGGAAAATAGTAGAACAAGTATTGCAATGAGATTGTATTCGATGTAAAAGAATGGACCGGGTCCACGATTCACTAGAGGTGTCTCTCCCATAAGATAAATAGCATGTTGGGTGAACAAATTACGATCGGGCAATTGACAAATAAAGAGAGCATAACAATGCACATACATGATATGATGAATATTGTGAGATTTAATTGGGCATTACGACAAAGTACATCGACCGCTATCCAAGCATGCATCTATGCCTAAAAAGTCCACCTTCGAGGTTATCATCCGAACCCCTTCCAATATTAAGTTGCAAAACAACGGACAATTGCATTAAGTATGGTGCGTAATGTAATCAATAACTACATCCTCGGACATAGCATCAATGTTTTATCCCTAGTGGCAACAAGACATCCACAACCTTAGAACTTTCCGTCACTCGTCCCGCATTTAATGGAGGCATGAACCCACTATCGAGCATAAATACTCCCTCTTGGAGTTAAGAGTAAAAACTTGGCCGAGCCTCTACTAATAACGGAGAGCATGCAAGATCATAAACAACACATAGGTAATAGATTGATAATCAACATAACATAGTATTCTCTATCCATCGGATCCCGACAAACACAACATATAGAATTACGGATAGATGATCTTGATCATGTTAGGCAACTCACAAGATCCGACAATGAAGCACATGAGGAGAAGACAACCATCTAGCTACTGCTATGGACCCATAGTCCAGGGGTGAACTACTCACTCATCACTCCGGAGGCGACCATGGCGGTGAAGAGTCCTCCGGGAGATGATTCCCCTCTCCGGCAGGGTGCCGGAGGTGATCTCCGTAAACCCCCGAGATGGGATTGGCGGCGGCGGCGTCTCGCAAGGTTTTCCGTATCGTGGCTCTCGGTACCGGGGGTTTCGCGACGAAGGCTTTAAGTAGGCGGAAGGGCAACGCGGGGGGCCACACGAGGGCCCCACACACCGGGGCCGCGCGCCAGGGCCCGTGCCGCGCCGCCCTGTTGTGTCGGCGCCTCGTGGCCCCACTTCCTTCCCCTCGGTCTTCCGGAAGCTTCGTGCAAAAATAGGACCCCGGGCGTTGATTTCGTCCAATTCCGAGAATATTTCCTTTGTAGGATTTCTGAAACCAAAAACAGCAGAAAACAAGAACTCGGCTCTTCGGCATCTCGTTAATAGGTTAGTGCCGGAAAATGCATAAATACGACATATAATGTGTATAAAACATGTAGATATCATCAATAATGTGGCATGGAACATAAGAAATTATCGATACGTCGGAGACGTATCACCGTGTATCGGGAGGATCTGGTGGTCGGAGCTAGCGAGCAGCTCGGGCCGGCCAGTGGCGGAGTTTCTCCTCTCTGTGCTGCTCCGGTGGTCGGAGGAAATAGTAGCGGAGGAGATCTCTTCTACGCCTCCATCCAATAAACTCGGTGGAGCTCGACTTCAATCCAATTTTGCCGGATCTGGCCGCCATGGTGGAGGCCAGAGCTCGGCGATGGCTAGATCTCGAGCTCCGGGGATCGTTGAGGCTTCTTCAGGCGAAGGAACTAAGCATCGGCTTCATGGCGCCGCTGCTCCAACTGGCCAAAGGGGCCCCTTCGCACCGCGGAGCTTCTGGCTCCTGCGGCTCTTCTTCCTCTAGGCCAGTGAGCCACGGAGGATCTTCATCAACCTCACCGCGGCGTTCATCGGCGACCTTGCCCCAAGTGGTGTAGTCCCCGGCGGCATGGTCGACGACAGCGGCATCGAGGTTAAGCACCGTCGGTGGAGGAGGACCAGATCGCGTTCTGCTTTTCTCTTCGAGGTCCTCTTAGCAAAAAACAAGGACTATGTTGTAATTTTAGTTTTTCTTCTGTTCCTTGATGTAACTCTATCCCACCGCTATAAATGAAGCTTCTAGAGCCTCCGGGCCCTACCCCTGTTCAAAAAAAAAATTGGTGGGATGAAGGTAGCATCTACTCCACGAAAGCGGCCAAGTAATCGAGATTTCCTCTTGCATGCACGCTCTACGGTAATAGCATGTCGCATCGAATATAATTAACACTCTAGAATGGGAGACGCGGCTAAGCAATCGTGGAAGCTTTGCAAAGCTCTGCCGTAAGTCATAACAGCATCTTCAGATCTTCTGGTATACATTTGCTTCCACGAAATCATGCCGGGTTGGGACCTGGGGGGCGTCCTGATGTTGACAGAGGAGACACGAAGGGCAGGGCAATGGTGACAGCGCCACGTGATCCGCTGTGCTGGGCCAGATAAGATGAGATTAAACACGGTAATTCCCGTGTTGGCCATCTTCACGTGTTGCTGCGAATAGTTCGTTCGCAGGCGCGACGGGTTCTGCTCGTGCACGCGGCAGATGTGAATGGTGCCTTCCTTTTTCTTCTTCTCGACGATGACAGTGATCTCATTTTTGCTCAAATCCGACACAAGGATCACATTCGAATCACATCGCTCTCACCCGGTCACCGCTAGGAATAATTGCTTGCCGTGACCCGCGGCCATCTGCAAGCTGAGATTGCATCGGATATTTTTGTTTTCTTAATGACGAGACTGGTCCTCTCGTGCTCTGGTAGTAATCAAACCAACGTGGCGGTAGATAGATCTAAGGGTGTGTTCGGTTCCAGAACGCGAAGGAATGGAATGGAATGGTTCCGTCCCGAGGTCACGGGACGGTTCCGACCCTGTGTTCGGTTCAGAAAGGAACGAGGAACGGAATGGTTTCATATTGTGTTCGGTTGGAGGAACTGGGACGGAACGGAATAGCCATAATCATGGCCTAAACATGATTTTTTATCCAAATCAAAATTAACACAGCCCTAAACATAATTTTTTGTGCAAACCAAAATTATCAAATAGCAAAGCCCCCGCCGCTCGCGTGTGCTCTGCCGCCGCCGCGTGCGCTGGCCGCCGTCGGGCGTGCCTCGCCGCCGCTCACTTGTGCCGCTCCGCCGGATGAGCTGGCTGCCGCCAGCGTGCCTCGCCGCAGCGTGTGCTGGCCGCCGAGCCTCATCGCTGCCGCGTGCGTGCCTTGCCGGCGCCGGGGTTCCTCGCCGCCGCGCGCATGCTTGCTGCCGCCGCGTGTGCGCTGGTCGCCACCGGGCGTGCCTCGCCGCCACGCGCATGTGCCGCTCCGCTGGGTGAGCTGGCCACCGACGGGCTTGCCTCGCCGCAACGCGTGCTGGCCGCCGAGTCTCATCGCTGTCGCGCGCGTGCCTGGCCGCCGTCGGGCGTTCCTCGCTGCCGCGCGCATGCTGGCCGCCGCCGCACGTGCGCTGGCCGCCGTCGGGCTTGCCTCGCCGCCGCGTGCGTGAGCTGGCCGCCGATGTGAATGCTTGGCCGCCGCGCGCTGAGAGAGTTCTTTTTTTTATTTGTTAGGTGATGAACTGATGATTAACGCCTCGTTCCTCCAGATTCTGCCGAATAGGTGGAATGGGTTCGTTCCGCATCTTTGCGGTATATTCCATTCCGAGGAACGACTTGGTTCCATTCCTTCTACCCAACCGAACACAAGAATGGGTGCTAGGTGCGGAACCGTTCCATTCCATTCCACCTGATTCCGGAACCGAACACACCCAGAGAATGTGCCAGCTATACCTTACACGAACTCCGTAGAATGTTACTCCCCGCTTCAAAATAGATGTATACCATTGCTTAAATGGATGTATCTACACACTGAAACATGTCTTACACATCTATTTCTGAGCAATTATTTTTTACTATAGGGAATAACAAGTTTTTACTCCATCTGATTTATATTACTTGACACAACTATAGGTGTATCTAGATATATTTTAATTATAGATAAATTCATTTTAGTGACAAATAATATGGATCAGAAGGAGTATTTTATTTTGCGAGACAGCCGAGAAATAGTTAATTTGATGCTAACTGTGAAATAACTATATATTTGCAAGTCAATTGAGAAAAAAAGTCATCCTTGAAAACATTACTTAGAAGGTGAGCATATCACTTCTCTGTGAATATGATCATGCAAATACGGAAATACCTGATTTGCACGCTGGAACAAAACTACAAATCACTAACATTTATATTTTTGATCTTCTACTATTGCGAGGTATAGGATTAGACTCTAACGTAAAAGAGATCTTAGTCAGGTAGGCTCCAAAACTGTATATATTAGATCTGTCACATTGAAATGGTCTAGCGATGATGTAACAGAAAACTTATATATATAATAGTTCTGATCATCATCATAACAAGATAACAGTATAAAATAGTAATATTACGGGGAGAGAAAAGTTCAAGGTTTTATTTTACTCAGTTTATTTTGGGAAAAAGTGAAAATTAGAGAATAAATTGGGAAAATACTTTAGAATTTATTTTTGTAAATCTTCAAAAGAAATATTTGCAAATAAATAGAAACTAAATGTAGAAAAATCATTATTATGGAGAAGTTATTGAAGAAAAATGAATTCAAAGATATTTGTGTAGAACCAAAACATTTACAATCTTACTAAATTTCATAGTTTTAAGGAATCCACTTATTTTATGCATTTATAAATTCTTTAAAATATTTAGTATGCTTAATTACTAGAAATATTTACTTGTATCATAATTTTTAAAATTTCCACTTCCCCTGTTTTTTTTTTCAAATCCAACACTTCCTTGTTGCCACATGTACAAAGCACCACTTTGTCATAATCTATAGCATTTTTATTCGAGCAAATAACCAAATCTAGATCGTTTTCACATATGAAAGACCAAAATTTCTGGTATTAAAGTAGAAAGACAAAACTTGGACTTTGTAACTCATGGGGGATAAAAAAAGAATACTTCTTGATTTGTAAACTACCGAATACAATGGGAGCATCATTCCCACCGGTCTAACGTACTCCCTCCTCCTAAAATATAAGGCCGCAACATATTTTGATGTAGAATTTTGACTAGCAATTTAAACAATGAAACATAAGTTATGTGTTACCAAAAGTATATCATTGGATTCATTGTTGAAAGATGTTTAACGGGTGTCATATAATACATATTTTATTAATTAAATTATTGGCTCGAAATATGAAGTGGGCTCACGTATAAAACGGTGGGAGTAACACATGACGTAAAGTCTCTAGAGGACGGGCATTGAGTTTACTGAGTAGTTTAATTGCCTCCATTGCACTCCAAGAAAATGTCGCTCCGACAAAGTCTCAAAGATCCCACAAGTGGCAGTTCTCCATTGGGGTACATTTCCGCTAGGCGCTAGTAGGTACTACGGAGTACATCGGTACATGCGACACGATGAGAATAGAAAAACACAACATACGCTCGGCCGCTCGCTGACAAATTCCGCGCATGTGTGATGCACTGATGCGAGCATCGGCATCGGAGCCAGACAGACCGTTTGGCAGCGTGGGGCACAGCTAGGCTGGACAATCCTATTCGTACCTGGCGGCAACCCTGGCAACTGCCGTCAGCAGCTGAGCACATCAATCATTCCCCATTTGCCTTCTGCTGCTGCCTGCCAGGGCAAGATTCCACGGGCGGGAGGAGGGCAGAAGGCCGAGCTAAATAAAACCAGACACACCCATCCAGCGCGGCCAAAGGATACATTTTCGGCTTTTGTGCTTGTAGTTTCTGCCAGGTGGTTCAACAATTTATTTATAATTTGTTTTATTTTTAGAGCTTTTTTACTACTATTGATGATTATTAATAAAACGGTTGATTTGTGCAAAAATAGGTCTAGAACAGTTGATTTTTCCAAAAATAGGTCTATTTTATATCGCGAACTCGTAAAGATTTGGCAAAATTTATCTTAAACTTTAACAACATCTCGGATCTCACCATCTCATGTCCAAGGGATGAAATTTGGTGGCTAAGGCCATCTCCACCCCCCCCCCCCCATAAAACGGATCGGATCGCATTTCGTACGGCAACCCACATTTTGTCCGCGTCTTAGCAAATAGGTGTTTTAAAAAAAATTGAGATTCCCAGCCAGAAAAAATAGCAAATAATTTGCCGGAAATTATAGGAACTGAAGTTGCAATACAAGAAGTTCAAATGCGACAAGCCAACACACCAGAGTTTCAAAAGCATGATACACAAATCACATATCCCAAGCTAAAATAATAATTTCTCTTCCTTCTCGAGTCATGCCCGGTGAATAGGGTCCACGTCGACGGTCAAGCGTGTTACCATGATTTTGGCCTGATCGATAAGCAAGGCGATCTCCAACTCCCTTTCCTTGTTATCCACCTCCTTGGCGGCCGCACGGGCATTGATCTCTTAATTCTCGAGCTTCTTGGTTTGTATATCGTAGTAGTTCTTGATGGCCTCTTCCTTTTCCCGCCGCTTCCTCTCGCTCGACACCTTTTGTCAGCAAGAAGAGTCTTGATCGCCTCCAACACCGCTAGCGAGAGGCATCTAGCTTGGCCTCCGCCTTGGAGCTGGTCTGCCCCCCTCGGCCTCTTCAGCGATGCACTTGGGGCCTCGCCGTCAACATCGATGATATTGGATTCCCGGGCGCGTTGGCACTTGGGGCAATCCTCCGAGTTCTCATCTGATTCTCAGCTGGTTTGACCATCACCAACGGACGGAACGCAACTGCACGAATCAAAACCCGGGGTCACTGTCGCACCCCGCGGCAGGGGAAAGCATATGCCTCGTGTGCCTCGGCAATTATTCTCTCCCCCTCTCCGGAACCAATCCTGATTAGCGCACACCGGAGGCCAACCAGCCAAGCCGGCCACACCACGCCGCGGCGCAGGGCAGGGGGAGAACCCGGATTCGATTCCTTCCCCCGTCTCCGCTCGCCCGTTGTACTTCTTCACCCACCACACCACCCGATTTTTATTTCCTTCCTCCGCGGCCACTGCCCAAGCCTAGTCCACCTCCACGCCGTCGCCGTCGCCCTCCCCCCACTGCCGCGCGCGCCCCGTCGTCGCTTCGGCGTCGCGCCTCCTCGCTGGTAGTAGTGGCGGTCGCGCCGGCGGCACGCGTCCCCGTGCTTCCAGGCGCCGCCTTCCCCCTGCGTGCGCTCCAAGCCGGCGCGGGCGGGAAGGATAGGCGGCACGGCACGGCTGCGGGCAGTACACGCCACGGGCAGCCGGCGCTGTATAATTCGCGCGGCCGCGGCGGGATCGGTGCAGGTGCTGCCGCGGGCCAGCAGAGCGGGATGGGGGAGGCTCCGGACACGGCGGCGGCGCCGCTGCTCGTGCGGGTGGACGACGGCGCCGACGCCGACGCCGACTGGAGCTCCAGGCCGCATCGCATTGCGCTCTTCGTCGAGCCTTCGCCCTTCGCGTCAGTCCCCTCTCCCTCCTCTCCCCTATCCTCCGCTGTTCTACCAAGTGCTGTTAGCGCAGGCGGCGATGATCGGATCATGCCAGATTAGATCAGATCGAGCTGCTCTGCAACCTGCACGCACAATTCGGGGTCAATGATTTGTTGAATTTGCTCTGTCTTTGATCCACCGAGACCGCCAGAGTCAATGACTGACTTTTCCTTGCTGCCTCTCTCTGTCGCAGCTACATCTCCGGGTACAAGAACCGGTTCCAGAACTTCATCAAGCATCTGCGGGAGATGGGCGACGAGGTACCCGATCCTTCTTAACAACTTGCATTGTTGGCGTGTACGCCCCTGTTTCCAAGATGGTTGCCGTACCTCGGAATTGACGCCTGCTATTTCGGTTCAGGTCTTGGTCGTCACCACCCACAAAGGAGCTCCCGAGGAGTTCCATGGAGCGAAGGTCGTTGGGTCGTGGAGGTAAATCCAACGCAATCTATCTTGAACTTCTACTTTATCGATCGGTCAAACCGAGAAATGACAAGCAAATCCAGGAACTACTACTTCGCTAAAATAAGCATTCCAATGCTTAGGAAAAAAAAAAGCAATGCAGGGAGAGTGTTGTGTCGCCAACTGCAATTGCTATTTTTGGAGCATAGGCTAGAGACACATTTGAAATTGGTGATATATTCGTTTCGAAGTATTTTCCCGGTCAATTTCTGGAAACTATCTCCATCTCGCATGCACTTTGGTTACCTAAACTCCTCTTTTTTCAGCTTTCCATGCCCGCTGTACCAAAATGTTCCGCTCTCGCTGGCCTTGAGCCCCAGAATATATTCCGAGGTCAGAAAGTTCAAGCCGGACATAATCCATGCTACTTCACCGGGAATTATGGTATCCGTCAAAAACCCAACAGGCATACGTTGTCCTTGGCACCATGGTTTCTGACTACCACATATCATGATTCCAGGTCTTCGGCGCTCTTGCCATCGCGAAGATGATTTCAGTCCCAATGGTGATGTCTTATCACACACATCTTCCGGCGTGAGTTTCATTTCCAATTCTTGGTTTCAGTTGGGCTAGGGTTGTTAATAGATTTGCATTGCTGAATTGGTTTCGTGTTATGGCTTTCAGGTATTTACCAGGATATAATTTAAATTGGTTACTTGGGCCCACGTGGTGTCTTATACGTAAGCTCAACTTCTTTTATGCTCTCAACAGAAGTCAGTAGCTGAAGAAAAAATAAAGTTGGCATTTCTCACTTGGTTTGTGCTGACACTTCTATTTTGTTTTGAAGGATGCCTCCACAGGTCTGCAGATCTTACTCTAGTTCCTTCAGTAGCTATTGCCGAGGACTTTGAAACTGCTAAGGTAGTATCAGGTAAAAAAATTACAGTTCATCTGTAATTTATATTGTTCTTCATTTCATCATTCCTTACCATGAACTCCTTTTGCCTCTGCAGCAAGCAGAGTACGGCTTTGGAACAAGGGCGTTGATTCTGAAAGCTTCCATCCTAAATTTCGTAGTCATGTGATGCGCGCCAAGTTGAGGTATCACCTATTGTTTCAAATTCAATGTTGAAAGAGTTAGGAAAACATTGTGCAGGCTAACATTTTTTCTTTTCCTCCTATTAGTGGTGGTGAATCAGAAAAACCATTGGTAATACATGTCGGCCGTTTTGGGCGCGAAAAGAATTTGGATTTTCTGAAGAGGTTAGCTTTTCGTTCTACAAAATATATTATCATTTGTTAGTATGAACTTGACTTTTGAACTAGAAACATTCTGAACTACATTGAAGTTAAAATGGAGAGAACGGTGATTTCTTCAATGATTCAGTAACAATGCGATATTCGTGGAACCAATGTGTATATTTAAATATTATGTGCTGCGTATTGCTGTTAAAACTACAAGTCCATCGAATTTTTCTTTTGTATGGTCAACTTGATCAATCAGCTGTCCTCATGTTAGCAAGTATTTGCTACATGATTCATTTTGCCATGTCGTTAGGGCTTTACTTATTTCACTGATAATACAGGGTCATGGAAAAGCTCCCTGGAGTAAGGATTGCTTTTGTTGGAGATGGACCGTACAGGTGCGTGTGTCATTGTTCAACTATTAACTGGTTTCTGTTTTCAATAATACACAGACCCTATATTGGAGCACTTCATTCTTTGCACATTATTTCATTAACTTGCCAAGTTTTAAGTTGTAAGAAGAACCTGCTCATAAGTTGTGGCTTAGTATTCCTTTTCTTTGTCTCTTTGAGTTAATACATGGTTTAGCCTGAGGATTTATTCTCCAAGTGATCCCAATAATATACCCCACAAAAAATGTCTGGACAATGCAAGCTAATGCAGAAAGTATAAGGTGTCACATGTCCACAAACAGTAACAATACTACATACTCCCTCCTTTCTGAAATAATCTACATTCTAGCCCCAAATTTTGTTCTGAAATAATCTACGATCTAGCTTTTAGTCAACAACAACACTGAAAACAAAGTGAGGTTGCTCTCTTTACTGAAAACAAAGTAGTCCTAATAAATGCAACAATAGTTTGTCGCATTTCTTCTACAATGTAGACTAAAGCAGGAACAGAGGGAGTAACTGCCAAATGAGAACTTGGCCCTTTTTACAATGAGCATATGAGAATGAACTTTATATGCGTTGGGCCATTTGTTTAACCTCTTGTAGTTCATCTTGGGCTCCAGAGATGTTTACCCAGCCTGTTTATCTTAACAGGGCTGAGCTGGAAAAAATGTTCGCAGGCCTGCCTGCAGTTTTTACCGGAATGCTCCAAGGCGAGGAGCTCTCACAAGCGTACGCCAGTGGAGACGTATTTGTAATGCCTTCAGAGTCTGAGACCCTTGGCCAGGTAGTGCTGGAGTCTATGGCTTCTGGAGTCCCGGTTGTCGCTGCTCGCGCGGGAGGCATACCTGATATAATACCCAAGGACAAGGAGGGCAAGACCAGCTTCCTGTTCACACCTGGGGATCTAGACGAGTGTGTGAGGAAGATCCAACAGCTCCTCTCATCAAATGACCTCAGGGAGTCCGTCGGAAGGGCTGCCAGGGAGGAGATGGAGAACTGCGACTGGAGAACGGCCTCAAAGGCGATACGCAACGAGCACTACAGCACGGCGACGTCCTACTGGCGGAAGAAGACAGGCAGAACTAGCTAGGCTGCGCTTGTCCGTCCAGGCATTCCGTTCGCTGCCCTGTCAACATGGTTACTGTTTATACAGCCATAGATTTGTACATTGTAACAAGCAGCTTGCGAGTTTGCGTGGCTAGCTGCATTCATATGTATACAGTGACCGATCGCTTGTATGCAATTCCTGTACATTACAAAGCTCTTTGAAAATAGCAATTTCAGTTTATTGTTATGCTGTTATACTTTTTTAGGGGCTTAGGCTGTTACTACCAACTAATAAGTTCAATTAAATTTAGACATTCAAGCTATAGATATAAAACAATCAGACAATCAATAAACAAACATCATTCATCAAATAAGTTCGGACAAGTAAAACCAGGTAAGGAAGTACAAGGAAACGTAAGTCTCAGTCGTCCCGGGGATTTTGCTTGAGCATACGATCTGCTTAGAAGAAGAGCCCGGCAACAGTACTGACAACACTGGAGATGCAGGTTCATCCTTCTGTTCCTGAACTTGTCATGCCGGATCGTAAAAGGACGATTACGAGTTCCGTTCCGTTCCGTTTCTGATTTCTCCTTTCCCGTGCCGTACAGCTTCCATGTCCAATCAATCGCAGGTAATCCTGACCCTGTTTGATGCAGTATTAGCTATTTTAAGACTCGTGGAATCCTCGATCTCCCAGTGCTTTTGAGCGTTACGTATATCCTTCCTAGCCTCCTCCCAGGACACGCTTTGTATCAAGTCCCTCCACAGGCCGGTCAAGTCCCTCCTCAGGATAGGAACGGGAGTTACTCGATCTCTGCCTAGTTGCGCCGCCCCTCTTTCATAAATATAGAGTGTATCTTGACAAGCAGTAAAATCCTGAAGATATAGACGAGGAGGGGGGATTTGAGTTCAGAGAAGTCGGAGACTGGAGATGAATAACAACCTGGCTGACGCAATTTTCAACATCCATGCTCATGGTCTTTATACAATGCATCACCATGACGATGAAGCATCTGCTTGGTTTGGCCAGCTGCCCGATGTAATTCTACTCTACACCTCACCACTAGTACTGTGTGAGATATATGAGGAGACGAGGAGAAACCCAATGTAAGTTTTTTTAAAAACTTTTACTCTACTATACTGTTTTCAGCATATCGTCGTGTGTGTCCATGATACCTTTTCCTTTACATAAATGTGATGCAGAATGCAGCAGTTCGCCGGAAAGCTAAAGGAGCCGCTCGCAATAGGCTTCCCGAGCTGCCCAATGACATCCTACTCAAAGTCTCACGACGAGCACTGCATGGGATATACCTAAGGACGAGGTATAATGTAAGTAGTACTTTTTATTTCTTTATGCTTAGTTGCTTACTCTACTAGTACTCTTTTGAACATGTCCTCGTGTGTGTCCATGATAACTTTGTTTCTTTAGAGACCGGAAACTGAAGCAGCCGCTCGCGATAGGCTTAGTGAGCTGCCTGATCACATCCTACTCAACATCCTAGAGCGGGTGGACACGATGGATGCCTTGAGAACCTGCATCCTCTCGAAGAGAATGCTGCAGCTCCCCGCCATGCTCTCGCGGTTCGACATAGATGTTGGCTCCCTCACGCAGCACCATGGCAAGGCATCCCAACGCTATTTGAGCATTACTCACGTTGCTCGGTACAACAATGCTCTGGCTGGTGTCACGGAGAAGATCCTGTGTAGGAGGAGTCCAGAGATACCCATCATCCACAAGCTGAGGGTCAGATGCTATTTGAGGCCTGATGAGTGTCTCCCCATCACCAGAGCTTTGGCCAGCACCATGGCGACCCAGGAGGTCGAAAACGCCGAGTTTGTGTCCCTCTTAGAGGACCCCTATATAGGATCCAGACCTGACGAGCGCTATGCGAAGCGATTCAATACCTGTCTTGGTGACTGTCCAGCTGCATTTGCTGGCCTCACACGCCTGTGGCTGTGCAACATGAGGTTTGGCAAACTGGACATCCTCAACATCCTCAGCACCTGCAAGCGGCTGGAGCACCTGCGCCTCTCGTGCTGCGACGCAGGTCTCCATTCGGTGCTGCTAGTAGAACATGATCAACTTGTTGAGCTCATAGTCGAGCGTGGCCATTATGAGACAGTACATCTCTACCGTCTACCAAAACTCAAACGTATGACTTGTGCTGGTTGGTGTTTTCCAGTCCCACTGGCTTTTGGCTATGTCCCGCTGCTTTCAACGCTAAGTCTTGCACAAACGGGTATTAGTTTAACTACGGATCTCCACTTAAGTCAGCTCCTTGCTAATGTCCCCTCGATAAGCGAGCTGCACTTGGATTTTAGAAGTGAAAAGGTACTCACTCATTATATCATACTCTGTGATGCTCACAATGGTATTTCTATCTCTCCAGGATGATTTGTTTGCGGCTCGATTATTAATTAATTTGCTTCTTTTGTGCCAGATCTGGGTTGTACCAGAATGCCCTAAACTGCTTGCGCCTGTGTTTGGCAAACTAGAGTATGTGAATTTAGAACAAGCAAGTGCGTGAGTACTTGCCCTATGCTAGGGAGCTCCACGACACTCACGGAGGAAAAGGCCACCCTGCCCCGTCCGATCTGGGAAAGAGCTCCGCGTCAATCTGAAACGTTCATTTGTTAAGCAAAACCACATACGAAAACCCTAGCCTTCCTGCTCGCTCGGCCGCTCGTCCCTCCCCTTTCCCTCCCGAAAGAGCTCCCGGCGGCGCCTCAGATCCCGTGCTTTCTCCTCTCCCGTGCTTCCTCCTTCTCCTCCCTGCCACTCTTTCTCCTCGCCCTCCTCTGTGATTTCTCCCCTAGGCCGTCCTGCCCCTGCAAGCCTTCCCTAACCCTAGATCGACGGGACCGCCGCCATCTCATCTCCTCTTCCCACAAATGGGAGTAGAAGTGAAGGTCACCATGGGCTGCTACTCTGTTGGCGACCAAGGACGGAGAAAAGAAGGACGCATCAGGTGCGGACGGATTCGGTGAATGGATGTGCGAGCCCGCATCACGGTATGTTTTCTTCTCCTCCCCAGGTCATGGATCATCTGTCTTTTTATCCCCACCAAATTTCATTTATATTTTAGGAGGCCAAAAATATGGTAATATTCTGTGCAGGCTAGATTTTCTTCTAATATTCCGATTGATGAAATTATGAAATCAGGAGGAGTCAGATACGGGTGGGGAAAGCTAGCAACCAGTGACATCTGGGAAGAAAGGAGGAGGCATACACGAGTGTGGAAGAAGAGATGGTGAGGGATGATGCCGTACATGTAAAAGTTGAGCTTGAGACGGATTGAACTGTAGTGTGCGGCTGGCAAATATTTCTGAATAGATAGTACTGGTCGTGCTATATCCCAATTTATGTTTCCTGTTTGTCAAATTAGGCTTATTCTAAATTTATAATGATAGTTGGCTGCATCTCAGGTATATATATGTTTATTAACATAAAACGATTATGTGCACATATGTCCCTTTAAATCTATATATATTTCTGCTTGTAAATGAGCGTAATTTTCATGTTAGCTAATCCACTTAGGTAAATGAGCAAAGTCCTCCTGAGGATTTCTATTTTATCTTGTTTATTCTGACTTGCCTACTAATTAGAAATTCTTGCTTACAATGGGGATTCAAAGAAGCTTGATAGTTCTGTCTTGCATTAGTCAAACTGTCAATAATAGTCCTGTGTGCAGAAAAGAATCGACTTGTATCGTCCGCGTCTTATTTTCTACCATGTTATTCTATATTCGAAGTCTTTGTACCCTTGTGCAGTGCCAAAGAAATTTCATTAAATACAATGTGTGCCAAGAATCTGGAGCTTTAGGCTGAACTGGTCAGGTGTTTATCAACCATCTCATATAGAAAATGGATGATATCTTTGTTTTTAGTTTGTGGGATATATAGTTTTTTATCTCTGCATTTTTGCTTATGACTTGCAACTGGAGATTGCTAAAACAATCTGAATGGTTATCTTTTGCAACCTGAATTAGTTTTTAAGATGAGCATAACTTACTTATCTATCACCAAACTTGAGATTTGGTACAACAAACATAATTTGTGCTGTGTATTTTTGTGGCAGGTCTCGGCACAGTTACTCCTTTTGACCATGCTTGTTTTTTTTTGATATATGCAGGTTTGACCTGATTTGTCTAATCCGAGACAAGGCTGAATACTAAGTGATATATGTCTGACCAAGTATATTATTTCAATGCATTCAACGGATTCAGATGTGTATATGCCAATATATGTTGCCCACCTGGAGCTCCGCGTCGCAGCCGTTCTGGAGCAGACCATATCCATTTTTCAGAGCACTTCCTATTTTGCTTGTTTTTTTTTCGGTATGTGGAATATATTAGTGTAACCTGGCCTAATTTTTCGAGTGTGTTAGATGGTATTTTTGTACACTTTGGTACTTCTGTTGGATGCCCTTTTGTTCATTACCTCTCTCCTTGCTTTTGATGTTAGTTTCAGAATAATATTTTCGGTAGGTAAATATAGGTGTTGGGATGATGGTTGGATACTCATAGGTGTTCGGTAGATTAATTATCCTGTCAGGTACATGGTGGTGCAATAACTCTAGCCAAAGAATGCTCAGGCTAGCATGCATCTGATTGTTTTGCAACTCAGCCTCAATGCCAAAGAAAGTTTCACTTCGAAGCCTATGTTCTGTGTCAATACAAGATAATTAATCTCATGGAATTAATGGTCTCACTTTGTGAAATGAGCACATCTTGTCAATCATTTCTCATACGATTATGAAGAAGCATGGTTCAAATCGATTATGATTTCCATTTGGTGTTTGTTCATGGTTTGTGTTGGCTGAATTTTATCTCTCCTTTTTTAAATGTTTTGTCTTTTATTCTAGATGATATATGGCATTGTGCACAACAGCAAGCTTCCGATATATTATATCTTTCTACGCATGTTCCGAGTAATAAAGCATATGAAATGGATTCCTCAGTTAATTCCAAATGAACAATAGGAGTATTGTTTTTATCATTGAATCCTATCTGCAGGGACTACTTGCCATCGAGATACTTCTGCTATTGATATGTCCACGCCCTATATTGATTCGCTGTGATTCCTTGCCCCTATAGGATGATTTTTTGGCCAGCTGATATGTATGGTTTGATGATGTGTTCTTCTTGTTGCAGGATCGACAACAACATATTCAGTCTTAACTCTTTGATGGTAAATTATGAATTTCGAGACATGTCTGTATTGTTCCTTTAAAACCGAGGTTGTTGTTTATTATCTGGATAATGGTGGTTCAAACATTCATTTCAACAATGAATATTCAGTTTTATTTTAGCAGAACGGTGTTGCAAAATATATACCCAAGGATCTTGAAAAGGTAATTGTTACTTGTATTACTTATTACTCTCTCCGGCTCTAAATACTTGTCGCAAATTTGTCTAGGTATGCATGTATCTAGACAGACACATATTTTGAGCCGGAGGGAATACCATTGTGTATGGTATTTTAGTAATCCTTCTTGATTCTATTTTAGTCAGCAGTCTGTTTTTCCTTACTGCGGCATGCTTTATCTTCGCCCCAAGTCCTATCTTATCTTTGCATAATGCTTACTATCGGATATATATATATATACTCATCACTTTCCATGTGCATTAGCATAATTATGTTGTGAACTAGAAAGATTTAGCGGTCTCTTTATTATCGAGGCGAGGCGTGGATGTGTGTTTCTGAAGCAATTTATATACAGCTCCATAGCTAAATTTTATGTGTTCTAAAAATAAATGTCGTTGAAAAGATAATAGTTTTGTCTGCTTTTTTGTAGTCATTCACTTTTCCCTATTAGAATTGAAGTATACATTTCATGTCACGGTTATTTCTTTCTACTGATTATTATTGAATCTAAATACAAATTTTCCAACTTTACTTTACAAGAGCTTCTTCCTGTACTTCTAGAAAATCCTGCCGATGCTCAAACACTCGGCCCCCTTTGATATGTAACATTTTTCAATGCAAATTCCTTAGAACATTTCCTTCATAAAACGCGTCTGAAGTTTATGGCCTATAAAATATCAGATATATGTATATACTTACTTTTGGTTTGCTCCTTGTCAAGGGATGTTCAAGGTAAAATGAAATCGTTTTCTTACTGTTGAAAAATTGACACTACCAACCATTTAAAGCATCTCCCTTAATTGACCAAAGAAATGTCCAGAACTTTTATGTTGGTTTGAATTTTTTGGACAACATCAAGAAACAGAAAATGTAAGATCTAAATCTTCAAAAGGATTCTACTTTCCACATTTGTTGCAATTAGGCCCAACCAAAGGTGTCGACAATGTACATTGATCTGACGAAATAGACTCTTGTCTCACATATCCATTTGTTTTTGTATGGTATGTAGATGACTGCATTCATTGATTTATAAATGTGAGAATCCTGGAGGAACTTTGGATTCTTTTCTAAATTATATGTTGGTTGTTTCATGCAGGTGCATATTTGTTTTTGTCTTTTTGACGACGGGGATTGGTTCAGGTGATGTGCAAGCTGAGTGGTATCATGCAACTGTGAATTGTATTTTATAACTACCTGTAAGTATCTTGATGTCTTGCTTTTGATCCATGATGATCCCTGTTATTAACACTAAGGTCCTAACTTCTTCTGTGCACTTGACGAGGAAGAGAAAACATTAGCCCTTGTTAGGATTAACTATAGACCTTTTTTTTTTAATCTTTTTGGTGTTAATTTTTGAACTGAAGTTCTACTACTCCACTACACACTACTGTATATTTGTTCCAAGAGAAAAATATTATATTTTTTGCAGTAGTATTCAATGTTGGATAGTCGTAGAAACTTAACTGAAGTCTTGGTGCTTCATCTGGACAGGGAGAGGGAGAGCAATTTGTACCTCATCTTAAAGAGAGTGGGAAGAGGAAGCAGGCAAGCAATTCACCCTTTGGCACAAGCCGAGGGCTTCGTCTCGCTGTGGCCGCAATGGCCGCAATGATCTTACAAAGAATTCCGTGAGAAGCAGCCCGATGTATTTCTTCTTGTGATGTAGTTCTTTCTGACCGATGTGAAGTAAATGTTTAGCACTCCTTATTGAATCAACTTTAGTGAACAACACAATATATTTTAATTTGATTGTTTGAGTCCTTGTGACATTTTACTTGCACTAGCTAGCAGTTAATTTTAGTCTGCTCTTGCTATCCGTTATTGTTAACGTTGTTAACTTATAGTGTTCCTAGCAGTTAATGTAAGAGAGCTTAATCTTACACCAGAGTCGCACATGTCAAGCCGAGCAATTGGGACGCACATTACCGGCTAGGAAGCGCCCCATGGGGCGCTCCAGCTACTAGTCTGGATAATCTCCGTGAAGGATGTGATATTGCTTGGACCAACTTCATTCTTGAAGCTGCGCCCCGCCTACGGGAGCTGTGCATCACGGTCTGGGATCACTGGTGCGAAATGATGACAGACGAGTACGCTCGAAGGCAACTTGGATACTACGAGAAAGCAAACGTGGAGTGGCAACCATCTGTACCTGGTCTCAAGCACAAGAATCTGGTCAAGCTTACCATCCACGGCTTCCAACCCAATGAGAACATGGTGCAATACGTGAAGAACATCATGAAAGTCGCCGTGAACATGAGGGAGATATCGCTGCACGACAGAAAGGCGTGCGAGCACTGCCGGTACTTGTATCACAGCGTCAAGGTTTACCCTTCTCCAACAAATTGAAGTTGTAGACTAGCAAATACTACTAAGACCAGCAAGAGAAACATAGGAAAATTAAATTGCACCAAATAGTCCAAATGTATACTCTGAATCAATGCTCAGAAAATGGTGTTCCACAGGGCATATACACTGCTGCAGCAGATTTTCATTTCCTAAGGTCTGCATACACAATCTCAAGAAAAAGGGAGGGGTTCCTCATACACGATTGACAATGTCCTCAGCGAAGAGAGAAAGTTTTTTCATACACAAGTAACACCCTAATTGCCAAGTATGTGCTATGCCTCTATATACAACTCGTTGACATTTGAGATATACACGTCAATGGATCATGCATAGAGCAAACTGAACATTCCATGTACCTGCACTCCTACAGGCCCTGCCCGTGTTTCTCACCGAGATAGAGAAGCAACTGTTGCTGTGTTGCAGACGCATTTGATCTAATTGTCAATTCAGAAATATGGGCTACATGGCACTTTGCGATGGAGAAGCTATTTGATGTATAGCCTCATGAGATTTGAAGCAGTGCAATCATTCATCCTGCAGCACAATCATGAGTTCTCCGCCTTGACTGAGGACACTGTCCAGAAACACAATTAGTTCTTCTTTGCCCTGAAACTGCTTGGCTGAGGATAAATCACTGTCCAAATTAAACCAGACACCATCAACGCTTCGAATTGCCACCCAATGCCTGCCTGACCAGAGCCCCCTAAACCTCCTGACAGGTACATTGATCATAAGACCTGCCAGCGCTTCTGCATCCAGATCTATCGAAGATGCACCCTTCCGGTGATCATGCCAGACTACCTTCTTCTTTCTTGCTTCTAACGCCGCGATAAGTACATTTACATCGTAGTTCCCGGTTAATGCATTGTGGTGGGGCTTCCAAATCAACGATAGGGGAGTCCATTTGTCCTTGTTTGGGTCGGTAAGAGCAAGATTCTCAGAAATACCATCCAAGTCAGCTCGGGTGAAAGATTCCTTTTCCTGAGTCACAGAAAGAGAATAGAGACATTTAAAACATGGTAAGGCCAGATTAAACAAGGTGGTGTGGAAGAAAAGGAATGAACTATGATGTACCTACTAAGATCATGCTGCTTGCAGACAACATAAAGTGCCAATCATTTCCCTTTGTAACTGTTAGTTTACGACGATAAATATTTTACTGATTGTAGCATATGCTGTATCTACTAAAACCTTATCAATAGTATTTATTCACATTCCTAGTAATACTAACTATTAAGAGGAGGTAGCTACAGCGATGGAAAATTTTAAGCGCCAAAATTGTTTGCCACTTACCGCCAATTTTTTCGACACATCGTACATTCCTACACACCTGATTGACACGACACTGACCCTGCCTCTTCTCAGCTCCTTTAAGCCCAAGCCTACCGAAAAAGTCATCGTTCTCTTGGACGACGATGGCAACCAGGTGAACCAAAACTATAGTCACCACGACCATAATAGGGATCGTCCTAATCTCATCCTACCAGGATGACATATCTCCGGACCACATCAACGGAAACTAAAACAGCAATGGCGCTCCTTCCAACAACAAGGAGATCACCTCTCCCGATGATAACGACGATCATGCCTCCTCCGTCGTCACCGAGAAGCAAAAGAAGACAAGGCACCAACAACCTAGTGCATGTAGACCGATGACGACGACCTCACTCCGATGAAGACGTTCGCATGCAGTAGGTAGGTTGCCAGCCGCTTGCGCCTTTTCTTGCTTGTAGACGACAATAGAGGAGGCACGATCGTCGTCGTCATCGGGAGAAGTAATCTTCTCATAGTCGGAAGGGCACCATCGATGTTGTTGTCGTCACCGCCGATGTTGTTGTCGTTACCGTCTCGTAGAAGATTAGGCAATCGCCCTAATATGATCGTGGTAATGATAGTTGTGGTTCAACTAGTCATCATCGTTGTCCAAGGCCACGATGACTTCCTCGGTAGGCTTGGGCTTGGAAGAGTTGAGAAGAGGAAACCCGGCGCCATAGCGATCAGGTGTGTAGGAATGTACAATGTAGAATAGATCATGCTGCTTGTAGCATATATTGAAAACATAAGGTGCCAATCATTTATAGGGCAATGAAATAAAATATAATATCTAGGACCGGACAAACAGTAAAATCGCAGCACACAAGCACATTCTGTATCGAGTGAATAGTCCTTTTCTATTAAAGTGCATTCAGGATACCGTAGCGTGGATTTTTTCTGCTTCTATTTTCAGTGAGATTCTGCTCGTAGTTTTTTTAGGTTGAAAAATACAGGTGATATGCTAAAAAACAGAAGAGAGAGAGAGAGTGATGACTATGGAACGACCAGATTTCCCCTAAGAATTTGCTAGCATGCAAGTGAGATAATCACAAGTGGATATACACAAGACAATCGAGACAACTTTAATTAATTTATTTTTTGAATATATGCTTCCGTGGCTCACATAACAATTGGATTACTGAAACTATTTTTTTTTGGAATAACTGAGATTTATAAGCTAAAGTTAAAAATAATAATACATAAACTGTCCAGACTGGCTCTCGGTCCTATCATCATCACCACCCTATGTCAATGCATTATTCATAACTTGGAAAGCAACATTGATGTAGGAGTGTATTTTGCTAGGTCTTGCAAAGTTGGTCGCACAAACATCGATGAATAAATTACCATGAGTCACAACATTGATTGTCCCCGCACAAAATAAAAAACTGTCAACATATTCAAAACCATACATGACATTGCTGCTAAAGTATCTCGACTGGAAGGTTTGTGGTTCGAGCAATCTTTCCCCTAGTTAAACAACTGCTCTGACTTGGCGCCATAGGGACCCCAAACCCATGACTATTGTTGCGGGAGAGCCTTCTATTTCATAGGCGTTCTTGTTAATGAGTCCCTTGCTGCGAGAGCTAGATCATCTTCTAGTCAGAACATTAGTCATAAGGGACAAGGTTAACAATTAAGCCCATGAAGTAGAAGTCTCTCGCAGCTCCACGGTCCATACAGTGTGAAGTCAAAGTGGTTGTTCAACTAAGGAGTGAGGTTGCGGCGAACACAAGTCTTCAGGTCCAGAAAATTTGGCATAAGTTCTCCATGTGGATTTAGATATGTTGATTTATTTCGAGGGGACATGTGTTGCAGTCAATGTCATCACTCACGCTAATATATCTGTAGATGTTTGTCTGTCCGGCCAACCTTGCCAGACCTTACACAATATAAGCGCCTACGTCAGTGTTGTTCTCCAAGCTAGGAATAACGAATTGAACTAAGATGACGATGCTAGGAGTGGGAGCCGGTCTGAAGAGGTTACGTATTATTATTTTCTAGTTTAGCGAACAAGCTCAATTACGCCAATTGTTAGTTTTAGTTATCCAATTGTTATTCAAGCAACGGGAGCATAGATTCAATTATCCTTATCTTAATACTAAAAGAATTTAGCATTGTCTCGTTTATATGCTCATGTGTGTTCTCTTGTTCGCATGTATTGAAAGGGAATGACCCGCTTGCGCAAAAAATTGGGTCATTCCACAACATGTCATTATTTTCTGTTTTCAGAGAAAATCACGTGCATATCGATTCTTAAAAAACCACGAGCGGAAACTCAAACTTAAGAATAGCGAAAAAAAAACACGATATGGAATCCTGAACACACTCTTAATAATAAAAAAAAAGGACCCCTCGCTCCATACAGATTCCTAAACGCCCCTACTAGAGACTTAAGTACTTGTGTGTTGTGGTGTTGCTAAAATTGGAGATCACCTTTTCCCTCTGAGATCAAACTTTCATATAATCCAGGTCAACAAGGTAGGATCCGTGGTCACGCAAGGCACCTATAGGTAGCAGGGGAGACAATTGACGCCCTGTCCATACATTGTTGATGGTGCAAACTTCCTACCGCTACAACGCCAAGAGCGGATGTACCATGGCACATTACCGCCCTCCAGTCACTCTCCACAAGGTCACCCCACCTAGATCCAAACTTCCCAACTACATGACAGTCCAGATTCGAGAGTGAATGGCTTTTCTGCCTCTCTAGTCCGGAACCAGAATCCCGAGTTAGAGTGGTGCGAGCTTGGTGGCGATGTTCTGGCAGATTGGGATGTGACCCGGGTTTGATAGCGACATGGTCGACGAACTGGGGCATGGCGCGAGGTGTTCTGCAACAAAGGAGGGGATTAAACTGTCCGCCGGCTTGTGCTGATGGGGGAGGTTGTGCGAATGTGATTCAGCTGGCGAGATGAGAGTGAGGCAGGGATCGATTATTCTGTTCGGTGAGAGGATTGTGTCTCGTGAGGGTGTATTTTTCTTCTTAGAAACTATGCGTGTAGTTTCCCAAAACTCACGTAGGCGGCAATTCAAAACAGCATCAAGCAAGTCACATGATCACACACCTAGCAAGTCTCCGTTACATATGGTTGAGCATGAGCGTGCAAGACAGATGGGGGATACCCTTAAATGCATTGATATGAGCTAATGGCGAGCAGTCCCCACCGGATGGGCCAAGAATTGACAAAGTGACTTGCGTCTCTTTCTGATGAGAAGGATTATGGTTTCCACCTTCTCACTATAAGGTGGATTTAATCTCATGAAAAACGTGCCCACCATCTTCAGATGGACAGAGTAGAGCACAATCTCAACTAATCCAACAATTCATACCGAGTGAGTAACTCGAACGCTTAATTAGGTCCTTCCTACTTCCCATATGTGAGTGCTGTGCCGATGCTACTTGACAGGAATATTTTTTTTTTTTTTTTGAAACGAGGCAAAAGACTTGCCATTTTCATTAATAAAGAAGAAGTACAGAATTTGACCAGTTTATTAGCGGGAAACCGGCCGAAAATCGAAACAAGTGCCCCGACAACCGTCATGGAGCACGACCGCCGCGGGGGCACGGAGCCACCCTGGCAACCCACACAAGATACACAGGGCACCGAAGCGAGAAGTCATCGCGGTTGACCTTCAATGTCATCGTCATCACTTGACAGGAATAATAAGGTGAACAAGAAAGCAAGATAGACCCGATTTACTCTACGGACTCAACTGAAACCTAAGATTACGCAAAGTTCTCAACTGAAGTTACTGTAATCATAACAAAAACATAGTTGAGAGCATGAAGCGATGGTGCAGTAGCAACCAGCGAGAGAGGAGGAGGGTCACCTGCATAAGGTTGTTGAGGGCGTGGAGGAGACAGAACTGCATCCTCTGCCTTTCGTGGTAGACCTTGCTGCCGCCGCCGCTGCCGCTGCTTTCCGCCGAGCCTGGTCCTTCCTCGTCCGGATTTGCTTCTGATCTGGCTAACGGGGACTCCATGATGCCGCGAACTGAAGTGGCGGCGGAGGTTTGGTACTTTATCGCCGCAGATACACACGGGACGGCAGCGGATTGCTTTCCCTCCCTCGGTGCCGCGCTAAACTAGCACACGGATTTTGCGCCGCCGACGCCGCGATGAGTCGATGGGATTTGGAAGCCAAACTGAAGGGGGATTCGCCTAATCGGGACACCGATGCCTTATTTCCTTTCTCTTTTTTTTTTCTAGACTAGAGTTTATTTCCCCCTTTTTTTTAGAGGATTTCCATTTTCTTTTTCAATTAGGGTTTCTACCTGCGCGGATCGATTATGCGCAAACTTTGTGTGATATGACGTCACCCACTAGGTCCAGTTTACTTTATTTTGAGCAAGAAGGAAAACGTACACGAACACACACGAAGACGCGTTTATCGCACGGTGTAATTGACATTTAAAGTATCGGTTTTTGCTAGAAATCGGGCGCCTAATTTTTAGAGCAAGTACAATAGAGTCCAGTCAGCTAACTATAAGACATTAAATAATATATTTTAGATAAGTTGGAGGAGAGAGAAGAGGAGAGAGAAGGGAGGTGGGCTACTATGCATGATAATGACTCTTAGACGCGTCTCCTAGACACCTTGTGAGAGTGAAAGGTGGGCCATATATTAGTAAAGTACTACATTCTTACAGCCAACTATTGTACATGTTAGCTATATGATGACTACAAATGATATGACATCTTGTTATAGCCAACAGTTGGCTATACTATTGGAATTGCTCTTAATATGTCTCAGTCACCTTATTAATCATTATATTAATTGGATTTAGATTCGCGACCATGCAGGCTTCACACTAATTGTTCGTCTGGGACTCGCTCACTTTCCCCTTTCCCTTTTCCTCTCTCTCTCCTCTCCCCTTCCTTGACAGCTCCTAGAGAGAGGCCGGGCCGCTCCCGAGCCTTCTCCGGCGGCTTTGCCGGCCGGAGTTGCCGAAGGAGGGGTGCCGGAGTAGATATTAGGTTTAGTTTTTTAGTTTTCGGCTGTATGCCGGTAGTTTGGAGTAGGGTTTAAGATCTTCTGGATCAGATCTTGAGCATCCTGTGTTCGTGGCTCCGTCTTCTCGAGCTCCGGTGGTCGGAGACCGCGAGATTCGCCACCCCAGGAATCTCCGTCTGGGCTACCAGCTCTGCTACCCCCGGATTCGAGATGCTGGGCTACCAGCTCTGCTACCCCCGGATTCGAGATGCTGGGCTGCCATCTGTTCCTCCTCTGGCCGGCCATGGAGGCGAGGTGAAGAGGAAGGATGGTGCCAGCACCTGCACATCTGGAGGTAGGCAGGGGTCTTCTCCAAGCCTGACGCGCCGACGCTGTGTCAGGCCAGCGCCGCTGAGTGGCTCTGCTGTTCTTCCGTGGTGGAAGACGGTGAGGTCTGCTTCTCCAGCGCGCCCCTGCTTCAATAAGCGTCCTCGCCATCTCTGCTTGGGTGGCCCGGTTCGTCTCCAGCTCCTCTTGGCCGACCTCGGTGGCGAGGGAGAGGAGAGGATGCATGCGGCTGCGATGACCCTGCAGAGGCGGCGACCGAGGTTCCTGGAGCATGCAACCTCGACAGCAGTCTCCAAGCGTCGGCTAGCTCCAGCCGTCGCTATCTTCGGCCATAGGGTTGGCCCTGCTGCGCTCGAACTTGGTTCGAGCTCTCTCCTCCATCGATGGAGGAACTTCTCCGACTACGGCGTGGCGATGAACGTTGCTTCTTCCCCAAGTGGTTTCGTCCCCAGTGAAGGAAGCGGCGGCCGCGCCGGCAAGTCAGCAACTGTCGGCGACAGATTTGGACTTGATCACGTTTTTGCGCATCTATGCGGGATGCTTGTTGCAGAATATAGGGACTCGTTTGTAATTTTTCTTTTCCTTGAGGTCCTCTATGTAACTGTGCTCACAGGACGATATAATGCATGCTCCAGGTCCTACGGGACCTATCTTGTTCAAATTTTTTTTTTGTTCGTCTTGCTTTTTGATGGGCTGTTGCTGACCGCTTCCTTTGCCTCTTGGCCTTTGTAGCATGTGTCATTTTCTTGGATTTTGTTTTTTGTGTGCTCAGTTGTTGTCCTTTGCAAAAAAAAGAAAAACACCACACAGAGGTTGCAACTGTTGAAAAATATTATGGCAGTTAGATTGCTTTTTATTTGTGCTAGCCTAGCAAGTTACACATTGGTTCCAACTAAGATTTTCGCGGTTACATGTAAGTTGCAACTGAGATTTTTATGTGGGTTGCAACTGAGAAAATCTCAGTCGCATGTGAGTTGTAACTTTTCAGTTGCACATGGGTTGCAACTGAGATTTTCCCGATTGCACGTGGGGTGTAACAAAAAAAATTCTAATTGCATGTGGATTATAACTGAGATTTTTCAGTTACACGTGGGTTGCAACTGAGCCTTTTTCCAGTTACACCTTGGTTGCAACTCAGATTTTCTTAGTATCATTCATGGTTGCAATATTTTTCACTTTTCCTATTAAACAGCCATCTGTTTTATAATTGGTGAACAGACACTTTTCAGACCGCCAGATAGATGTGTTCACGAATCTTAGCGTCGGCTGTCTCTCGTTGCGTTTTTGCCCCGTGGACCGAGTCTCCGTGTATCTATTTTGAGTTTTTTCTGTGTGTTTTAGTTTTTGCTCGGGGATGGTGAGGGAAGCCATGGCGGAGACGTCTGCATTGATGCCGCAGCCAGCTCGGCCGGTTTCGGAGGGAGCGCTGGCTCGCGAGCCGGGAGACCGCCGGCGGAGAGAGCAGCGACCCCGCAGCCTGCGCTAGCAGTGATGGAGAGAGCGGCGGCTCACATCCGTACTCGTCCTAGGGAAGGGATCGTCGATTCGCGAGCATTGGAGGCATGCGCGCCGCCGGCGAGATGGGTATTCCTCTGACCTTGTTCCTCTGTATGCCATGTTCTCTGATTTTGTTCTATCTAGCTCGTATGTGATGGATTTGGTTTGGGTGGTACTGTTGTAGTGTTTGTCCCCGCAAGATCTGAGAATTCAGTGTCCTATTGTCCGTGGTTGTGCTAGCTCGTAGTCTGGAGGGAGAGCGGTTGAAGTCGTGGTTGGCGTAGCCAGGGTGTGAGCAGCACTAGCGTTGTTTCTAACGAAGGTGGGCAGCGGCGTTATGATGGTGAATTGGTGATCGTCGGCCAATCGTTTGGTCGCCGGGAGAGATGATGTAGTGGATTCTCCCCGCCCACCTTATTCCTCGTCATATATCATTTTTCTTGGTCTCTCCGTTTCAAGTTGTGTTTTGGCAATACTTGATTTGCTTACTGATGTGTGGTCATTCAAGGCTGTGAGTTCTTTCTTGGTGATTATTTTGGTTGTGCATTATGTGAGGAATAAGCGGGTAGTTTCCATGAAAGCTAGATTACATTTTCATGTATAATCTAATTAGCAATTAAGAACATTTGAAACTGCAGCCTAGTGCCATTGTTGGGTAGTTTTTGTCGTGTAAGCAAATTGCTTGGGATCAGTGGTCTCATGAGCCAAGCTGTTACATACAGGTAGTTGCTCGTTCTCCTCCATGTGTCATGCTTCAGCATTTCAGTTCGCAGTTAATTGTTCATTATCTTGATTCTTCATTCATTTTTTTTTTCATTTCTATTTTGTCAGGTGATTTTCTCTTTCATGAGTTAATGGATTCTTCAGTACCTCAAAATTCATTGTCTCAATCTTTGGCATTTCTTAACTCTTAAGTTTCTAAATCGTCATTGTCTCAATCTTTGGCATTTCGTAAGTCAATCAGTTTGCAGATTTTAGTTCATTGCAGTTCGTCTTCGGTGTATTTATGTGTCGCAGTTCTCGTTTAACTTTTTTCTTCACTGACTCTTTCTTCATTAAACTCTTTTCTTCACTTTTTTTTATTAGTATGTATATTCAATTTCCAAGTTCACCTTATTTTCTTCCTTCAATCGGTATCTTTTTATTTCTTTAGTGTTGAGTTCATGATATTTTTCAATTTTCTTCGGTCACTGTCTACGATATTCGTCGCAGACAGTGACATTCTTTATTGTTCAGTTCATGATATTCATAAATATCTTTAGTATTTTTAGTCTTTCTTCTGTCAATGATTATCAATCTATTTCTCAGTCTTCAGTTCACAATATTCTGTCAGTAATTATCTTTCTATTTCTTCCGTGTTCAGTCAACGATATGTCTTCAGTCCTCTTTTATCCATGCCATAGGTATTCAGTCATCTTTCTCTCTGCCATCAGCGTTTCATTCTTCATTCCTTCCTTCTTTCTATTATTTATTTCTTCAGTCCTTAGTTTCTTCTTCTTCAGTCTTCCATCATTGTTGGAATCCCTACATCTGACCTCAGTCTTTATTTAGTTTTTCTATCTTTCAGTCTTTCCTCAATCATTATTCAATTCTTCTCCAGTTTTCTTTCAGTCCTTCAGTATCTCATTCTGTCATCTATCTTGCAGTCCTATGTTTCTGTCTCCCATCATTTCTCAGTGTTCAGTCAGTCTTTCAGTCCTGAAATTCCTACTTCTGTCCCCAGTCTTTATTTAGTATCTGCACATTCTTCTTCCTAGCCTTGGGTCGCTATTTTCTGTTATGCTCACATGTTCTATTATAATTGCACAAGGGTTTGTTCTTCAGTTTATCTCTGCTACAAGGAACATCAAGGTACCAACATCACTTCAGCAGAATTGTTTTTGTTCTACAAGGGACATGGCAGGACGACTAATCTTTTAAGATAGGAATGGGTGGTGCTGATCTCATTCCATTTCCGTGGCCACATCAGAATTGTTTTTGACCTCCTCCAGTTAACTTGTTTGTGTGTGATCATCTATATAAAATATTTTTAAAAAACCTTTTGAGTTTTTTTTGGTTGAAGAACCCTGTTGAGTACTGGGGGCATTCTCTGTAAGGAAAGTGGCCTTTGATACTTTTAGTTCATTTGAGAATTTTATGGTTGTTTCAATAAAAATGTTTTCTATGTTCTGTGATTCTTTTTGTGTTGGGCTTGCAACTGTTGGTTGTGCGCACCTGCCAGCAGGTAATTCTTTTTCTATGCAAGTGTTGAAGAGCATTGTCTTTCTCTGTCTCATTTCTATTATGTTATATGTTTCATATTTTCGGCAACATAAACATCAGATTAGATGGGAGAAAAGCCCCGCACAACAAGCTAGTGGCATAGCTGCACCAATCCAGGGCACTACTTTTTAGATATAGGTTAGGAAGTTTCCCTGTTCTCGCTGTGAACTTCTTCCATCTATATTTTTTTTGTTATCTGGCTCTTATTTGATCAAGAGCCAAATAGTCTCATTGCCCACAGTAACATAAATCGTTTATTCCGTCCCAACGACAGCTGGCAGGACCTGACTCATACTAGTCTAGTCTAGTAGAGATAATGGAGGACTTGGCTGAGCTTGATGTCACATTATCTAAACATGTTGGGCGATGATGCAGTTTGCTGGTGCGGGTGTCAGAGCTCAGAGTGCTGGAACTGCTCGTCTTAACAATCATGCTATCTATAACTTTCATTTTGTCTCTATGTCTTTATTAGTTACTCATTTGTGGAAAACTTGGCCTGCTTGCATCACTATCATTTCAAGTGGCATTTCTCATGGATAGGGTATTTTCTGGATTGATCCAATACATTTTTTTTAACTTTTATGTTCTTATGATAATGCAAATATGATTGTTAAATACTCTTCTTTCATCAATTTATTGGTTGTTTACTCATGCTAAGACAAATTCATGGTACCCACTTAGGGTGAGGAGGGCGCACTTTCTTTGACAACCAAGGAAAGGTCGACTAATGCATCAAGTTGGCTTCCAGTGAACCATTGTCTATATCCAGATATCTCTCCATCTCATATATTTGTCAGTCTTGGTATGTGTATGCAGGTTTTCAAGGTGGATGGTGGGGGGTGTGGTGAATATTTTTACTCTACTATGGTGATTAGATCACTAGAGCATGTTGCATTGGTGCTAATGCTAGAGGAAGAATATCTGAATATGATATGAGTACTGTTATTTTTTGGGTTGTGAAGAAAAGCTGTAACTTGCAATAAAAAGCAAGTGAAAAAATAGCATTTGTCAGTTTAGCGGGAAATGTGACAACCTTTTGCTGAATCTTCCCACTCTTGTGAAATTCCAAGTTTGTCTTGTGTATTTATGTTAGTTGGTTTGTCTTTTGTTAAACATAATGCTCGCTGTAGCCCAGACAGAAATGGCACAAAAATGACACAAACAAATACGTATTTACAAACGGAAATGGCAAAACTCTGTTGCAAGTGCGGGAGTGAATTTTGAAAAAAAAAGACGATCCATTACACTACGTACAGGTCAGTTAAGAGTACAGGTCAGTTAGCATGCTTGATATTGTGCGGGAGTGAAAGGACTGAGAAAGTAGTGATTTTTCCTAGGACACGCGGCATTGTTTGTATGGCTAAAAATGTGACTGTTTCTCAATTGAGAAACAGCTAGCTGTTTAGTAGGCACTCCCATATTTTTTTTTTTTTTTTTTTGCGAAACACAGTACAATCAAAGGCGCTCATACATACGCGCACACACTACCCCTATGAACGCACGCACGCACACCCTACCCCTATGAGCACCTCCAAGATATCGCATCGAAGAACCGATCCGGCGGGTCTTGAGATTGACGAAGTCACCACATGCGCCTCGCTGTCGACGGGAACGTCGCCTCCCACTGAAGAATATTCCGCCTTTATGAGACACCAAAGTGTCAAATCTGGGATTTGAACTCTGGTGGGTTGGGGGTGCCACTGCCCTCCTAACCATCCAACCACAAGTTGGTTCTCTCCCATATTTTTTTCTAATGAAATATGCAAGTACAAAGTATTTTTTTTCTCTTATACACTGACCAGGTGATCGAAAGAATCACACATTGCGTAGATGTCAGAGTAACACATAAATAATATCTGGTCTGACATAGGCTGGCGCGGCAACTAATTTCAGCAGCTAAGCAAACAATCTACGTGGCTGAATAAAGTGCTGACCTCAGCGATTTAGACTTATTAAGTCTCAGTCAACTGTTTTGTAGACGCTCCCAAACCTTATAATGTGAGTCAATGTTTGGCTAGTTTTGGTCGTGTAAACTCTTGAAGTACATTCTGGCCTCGCTCTGGACAAAATGAAGTTTGTTTAGTTTGTAATCAGGATGGCACTGCTTTGCCTTGATTAATGAATTTTTTCCCCCGCAAAGAAAAAAGAAAGTCCACCCACCAAAGAAGAAGAGACGAAGGACGGAACTACCGATGGATCGAGGGCGACCGGAAGAACTCAACGGCATATTCCGGTCTTCACCAGTAACGCAGATGAAACATCTTTGAGCCCTCGGCGTGGTTAAACTAAACACCAGTACGTCCCTGTCCAGTCTTCTCCTACGAAATGTACCGACTGCGCTTTCCTCGCAACACGCCAAGGCGTGAGATATTCTGCAAAGCTACCCGTCACTCTCGATCAACTCAAACGGATCTAATTTGAGGGAGGGGTGGTTGACCTGATACGGTATTGGTTGGAGAAGTCGCTAGTAATTGATTCGAGTAAGCTTCTTTTTCCAATTAAAAAAAGTGTATTTTCTAGAGAATATTTTGAAAAAACGTGTAGTTTATAGAGAATATTTTTTTAAACGTGTACTGAACAGTATTCTACGTACTACGTAACAAACTGTCTTTAAAAAAAGGTGGTTGGAGACGCGAGCAGTACAGTAAGCAGTAGTCTGAACTTGAAGGAAGGGGAAGCAGGGCCAGCACGGGACCGAAGGAGACCACGCCTCCGTCTCCCCCACGGCAACCAACCCGAGGAGGCCGGCCAAGCAACAGCGGCTGCCGTAAATTTTCCGGTAGCCTACGACGCCGCGGCGGCGATCCCAAGGTGGCGAGGCGGACCCAAGGTAAGCAGTCGCCGCGGAGATGTCGGACGCGCTGATCAACGGCCTCGCCGGCGCCGGCGGCGGGATCGTCGCCCAGCTCCTCACCTACCCCCTCCAGACCGTACGTCTCGCCTCCCCTCATCGTTGCTTCCGGATTGTGCGCTTGCTTGCCTCCTGTTGTTGCTTCCGCGTGCTGAACGGGGAGGGTTTCAGGTGAACGCGCGGCAGCAGACGGAGCGCGACCCCTCCAAGCCGGCGTTCAAGGACGGCGCCGTCCGCCAGATGTGCCTGGTCCTCCTCCTCCCCCTAACCCCCTTCTCCTATTCACCCCAACTGACGAGTAATTTAGCCTGATCCGAGTCTAACGCTGCCGTGATCCCCGATTCTGCTCTAGCAGGTGGTGAAGAACGAGGGGTGGGAGCGCCTCTACGGCGGCCTGGCGCCCTCCCTCGTCGGCACCGCCGCCTCCCAGGTCGGTCGATCCGCCAACCTCCCGCCCGCCTTGGTTCTGAGATGATTTACACGCTACTGAGATTGAAACTGCCGTGCTATCAGGGTGTCTACTACTACTTCTACCAAATATTCCGGAGCAGGGCGGAGGCGGCGTCCCTCCAGCGGTCCATCAGAGGAGTTGGCGATGGATCCGTCGGGATGCTCCAGTCGCTCACCGTCGCTGCACTTTCTGGGTAATGATTCGAATTACCTGACCAATTTCTGTTATGCATCAGTCGTTGACTTCACGTACTGCATTGTCTTTTCCTTGACATGGTTTCTTCTAGGCTCCAAAAGGTTACGGCTTGTGTTGACGATGCTGCTGATTATCAATTTGCAGGTGTGTCAATGTGCTTCTCACAAACCCAATCTGGGTTATTGTTACGCGGATGCAAGTAGGCAAATGCAACTTTCTGGGAACGGTGTCTCCCAGTCAACTGCTTTTAGTGGAAATCATTTGGTAGCGCATCCTGAAGTCTAATTTATTATTTCCTGCAGACCCACAGAAAGGCAAACAAACAGCAAAGCCCCGAGGGTTTGACTTCTGCTCTTGACAAGGCCCTACAAACTGCCCCGGTGGAAAACATCCCTCATAAAACTATCAACGTTGTATGTATCTCCGATCATGTTCCCTGTAGAATAAAATACCCACACGCCCGATTAACATCCTTCCTCACCTGTGTGGGAAAAAGTTACTTTACTTTTAAGCTTACTAATCATTTTGCATCTTGAATGTATCTGTTTGCAGTTTATATGTATATGAATGTTTATCTTGTAACCAATAGTTCATTACAGCCAAGTTTCTTTTGTTCTAACTCAGTAGTATGCCATTTTTCAGCTATTTCACAACTTCTGACATCAGCCAAAAACCGTATAATATTGTTTAGGAATGGAACACATGTATCCTCATAATCACTAAGATCTGAAAATAATAAATTCCCCCCTTGTTTGCCCAGCTGGTTTGAATTGGTAATGCTGTAAATTTAGTTAAGTCTAGGGTTCTTAGATCCAAAGGATGTCATGATTCACTGGCTAAACAAATAGTAAGCACTAAAATGATACATCCAAATTTAGACAAATCTAAGACATCCTTTTATGGATAGAGGCTTACATGATATATTCTTCACGTCATTACTGTGTTGCTGCAAGTATCATACAACAAAAAAATATATGGTTTGTGCTTTTCAATAAAAACCACATGGCTTGAGCTGACTCTTTGAATCTTATTAATTCCGAAACATGATTGATATATAAGGAATGTAATTTCTTGAGCTAAAATATTGGTACATTTTACTTTTACCTCTTTATCAAGCTAGTGAAATGCAAACCTCGCTAACCTTGGGTGTATATATGTTTCACCTTTTTTCATTTAAAAACCTTTACCGCAGCTACAGAATAGACTACTATCATACAGTAAATATGAGAAACAATTGAATTGTAAACAAGGTCTAAGTTTGCATAGGCCCATGATGGAAGGACCTGGGAATCATCTTGTGGTCTACAATCCTCATTAGAGACCAAGAAATAGTGTACTAGAAGAACGGGGCGAGCAGTATTAACTTTATGAGGGAAAATAACAAATTTGTGCTTTTTTGCTCTAGTTATTTTCTGTATTTATCTAAGGCTGCTATTTCATACTCGATCTTAATATAAAGCCGCTTTGAACTGCTACAATTCTGCTTTAGTTTGGAGTATGGTTGTTTTACTTGGTCTGGCTACAGATTCAGGATCTTTACAAGGAAGCTGGAGTCTTGGGCTTCTGGAAAGGGGTTATTCCTGCTCTTATTATGGTAAGTCGTTTTTTTCAAATCTTCTATTTTGCTCAATGATTTTACAAGGGTTGTTCACGATGTTTCACCTGTTACTACTTACTAGGTCAGCAACCCCGCAATCCAGTTCATGTTGTACGAGGCTCTTCTGAAGAAGCTGAAGAATAAACGGGCCACTAATTTGAAGGGGGCTCAGGGACTAACTGCTCTTGAAGTAAGCTTTAGCTTTTCTGGTGAATAGTGTTTACATATTATTAGTGTGTGCACTGCATCACATCAACTTTCTTATGCTGGGGCCTGAAGGCCCTGAACTTATACTTCTGAATACTAAAACGTTGACCAACGGGAGAAGGATCCCTCCCTTGGCTATACGTTTTTAGTTAAATGAAACCTCTCCAATGATTTTTCACGCTGATAAGGCATCAGCCTTTTAGTCCGTAGGCTTCACATGCGATTCAAAAAGGGTGGAGCCACCAAGCCAGCGCTTGGTTCTTATACTTACGAATACTCGAAAGCTTGTTTATGTATGACGTATATTCAGTCTGGAAAATTAGGACATGATTCACTGAAAGCACTTTGGAATTTTGATGTGGTTCCCAAACACTAGTATCTCTTTGTTAGTTAGCAATGTTATGGGAATCCCCAACAGCTAACCTCCTTTGTAAAAACACATGTTCAGATTTTTCTTCTTGGAGCTGTTGCGAAACTGGGCGCAACTCTTGTTACATATCCACTTCTAGTTGTGAAGGTGATTATTTGGTGCACCCAATATAACTGCAGCTAATCCGCTGCATATTTGTGCACATAAAACTGAACCATGTTTATGTTGCAGGCAAGACTTCAGGCAAAGCATATGATCGACGATGACAAGAAGCATCGGTACAAAGGTACATGACCAGCCATCATATATTTTTTCAAATGTTGAGTCGGTACAATTGCTTCAAGTCCTCCTGCTATCAAGTTTTTACTTCTCTTGCAGTTTCATGCTTTTACTGGCTTTCCTATCAAATGTTGATTGCACCATGTCTTCGCTTTTCAGGCACATTTGATGCAATCACAAAAATGATGCATTATGAAGGCCTTTCAGGGATGTATAAAGGAATGGGCACAAAAATTGTTCAAAGTGTTTTTGCTTCCGCTCTCCTTTTCATGATCAAGGAAGAGCTGGTGAAGGGTGCTCGATTATTGGTCACAGGTGACACCAGTCTGGTTAAGAAGTTGCCGTCAAAGCCATCAAGATGATGATCTAGGTCTTTGCAGAAGTATTAGTTGTTGATTATATCATGAACGAAGTGTGAATGGGGTCAGCAAAAAGAGCTCACCTCTGTTAGGAGGTACCAAGTTACAAAAAGTGTAGGATCTAGTGAATAATGGGGAGGTACGAACTCAGACATTACACAGTGAAAACTATGATTCTTGTAGGGACCGGAAACTATATACATTATTGGATAGGATATTAATTTATTAATGTAAAGTGTAATTAGGAATGTTGAACATTCAAAATAAGCTGGTAATATGAAGTGCTAGTATCTACTGTACTCAGATTTCTTGGGCTGTTTTAGCTTGTATGTTTTATGAACGGATGGCTTGTTTGTCTGAAAATCGGCAGTTGCTTCAACTTATCCAACCATACGGTATGCAAAAATACCCATCGATATTTGAAACTATATACTTGCTGTGATGCTGGTATTTTAGGGACGGTAGCTGGCAACTGGCATCCGGTTAGAATTTCGAATGGAATTTGATTGGATCTTTTTGGGGTTGTTCATCTTTAACTTGACCTGGGAACTGAAACTTATCAAACCCTGTATATAAAACAATGGAACCTACGACTTCAGCTCCAAAATAATATGTTCCAGTTATTATTTATAAAACATGTGACTAGTGAGTAAGCATCGAGTATTGAGTACGGAGTATTGACTAGTGTACTGACTTGGCCCGGCCAAGTAGACCGAGGCAGTGAGCGAGCGCGACGCCCTGAGACAGTTTTAGTCAATCGTGCCGTCGTGCGTGTGGCCAAACGGGTGTGGATAAAGGGATAGAAGCGGCAGCTGCAGCGGGCAGAGCCATCTCCCCCTTCTCCGTCCGCCCCCCCAGCGCAGCGCAGCTCACCGCACGCCTCCGTCGCCGCCGCCGCAATGCCGGTCTCCTCCATGGCCTCGTCGCTCCTCCTCTCCCTCTCCGCCTCTTCCTCCTCCTTCCTCGCCTCCTCCTCGCTCTCCTTCCTCCCCGCCTCCTCCTCCCCGCACGCCTCCGCCAGGGGGAGCAGGCCATCCGCCTCCATCCTCCGCGCGCTGCGCGCCGAGGCCACCACCCTCCCGGTGATCTCCTTCACCGGCGAGAAGGTCGGCGAGGTCTCGCTCGACATCAAGTCGGCGTCGCCCGCCACCGCGCGCGCCGTCGTGCACCGCGGCCTCATCACCGACCGACAGAACGCGCGCCGGGGCACGGCCTCCACGCTCACCCGCGGCGAGGTCAGGGGCGGCGGGAGGAAGCCCTACGGCCAGAAGAAGACCGGGAAGGCGCGGCGCGGGTCCACGCGCACCCCGCTCCGCCCCGGCGGCGGCGTCATCTTCGGGCCCAAGCCCCGGGACTGGTCCATCAAGATCAACCGCAAGGAGAAGCGCCTCGCCATCTCCACCGCGCTCGCCAGCGCCGCCGTCGCCAACGACTCCTTCGTCGTGCAGGAGTTCGACGAGGAGTTCGCCACGGGGCCGCGGACCAGGGACTTCGTGGCCGCCCTGCAGCGCTGGGGGCTCGACCCCAGGGAGAAGGCCATGTTCCTCTCCACGGAGCTTGATACCAATGTGCGCCTTAGCGGCAGGAACATTGGTACCCTCAAGATGCTCACCCCCAGGACGCTCAACCTTTACGACATCCTCGACGCACGCAAGCACTTCTTCACCCCCTCTGCCATTGACTACCTCAACTCCAGGTACGGTACCACGGTGTTTGATGAATATGAGGGCGACACCGATGGCGAGGATGACGGTGAAGAGGAAGCCGTCGAGGAGCAAGAGGAAGAAGGAATCACAGAGGAGGCTGCCCAAGGTACATATAGCTAGCTATGCATCAACATTTTGCAGTACGGATTGGACTGTTCTGCTGTTTGATTATTTTTGTGCTAGCATGCGTGAAATGAGCTACTGTAGTAATTCAAACCAAAATCCGTTAGGTGTACATTAGTCAGGAATGAATAGCTTTTTATGGCTACTAAACTCTGAAGATTACCACAACTTCAAATTATCTGGTGATGTAAATTGAATTGCCTGCTCTTGCTTCAAACAGTCTGTGCAGTGTATTGGGTTTGCACTAAATTGTTATTTATGGCGTAAAAGGTGAATGAAATCCGAAAGCTTATATAATGTATTCACTGAAATGCCGGCGTTACAATGTAATCAGTTGTCCGCTGCCCCCTCCAGTTAAGCTTGCAATGAGACTGCAAAACTTACTGAAAGTATTAAAGTAAAATCATATGTTCCCAATCGACACACCATTGATGTTAAAGGTATCATCATGCTTGGGTATCATTCGTCACTCCGCGCTGCATTCCCCCTATGCTCTACTGTGACAAGTTTACAGTTATCCGTAAAAAAAATAAAGTGATATAATTCAAGGTCTAAGTTAGAATCATGCTTAGAGATCCACCAATGCTGGTGCCATCTCTATAGGCCTGGTATCAGGTATGTACTGTGTACGACAATATGTCAATTCTGTACTTCTGTAGTGAGTGCAGTCCTTCCTTTATTAACGCTAAGAAGCATCTGAACAATTTACAACCGAGAATGACCTCGCATAGTGAAATTTAATCTTTTATGACAAAGATGGATTTGAAGTTCAAGCATTGAACTGACAAACATAAAAAGGGATGAAACAATGTGCTATCGATGAATTACATGGAAGTACTCCAAATCCTGATGCATTCGTTGTAGTTGCACATTCTCCTGAATACTATTCATTTATACTTTTGTGTTAGAATTTGGTGAATTATCTAGCTTTCCAATGGAGGATGTCTAGCTTGAGCACATACGAGTAACCAGCAGGCGGCGACGAATGAACTTTTGGTCTTCTAACATAACAAACTTTTTTAAATGCTATTCCTTCTAAATGAAAAGGTAGGCATAGCTCCTGCCATAGTACCTCAAAACAAAATAAAAACAATTTGGAATTAATTTAACGAAGCAACTAGTATTAAATATGCTGGATGTAGTAAAGTAAGAGCTAAACCTGGTTATGACAAATATTTTCTCAAGAGCAGGGGTTACAGTAGATAATTAATTATGTGTTATTCATACAATGTTTTGATATTATTTTAATTGCGGCTGACAGGCTCTACTAGTAGTTCTATTAATTTTTAGTTTCTTAACAAGTTCGTGTTATGTCATTTTCAGATGAGACTGAAGACGCCTAGGCAGACAGTAATTCCTAGGTGATTGTTATGGCGGTCCTTGTTTGTTGGTTTGGGAATTGCCTCTCCAATGAATAAGCCTTTTTGGTTTTCCATTGTTGTAAGTTCACTATGCATGTTTCTCACTGATGCAGTATATTAGATTCTCAAAGTTCACGTATATTTTCAGATTCACTGTCGAATTTCAGTTGCCGCTTACATTATTTGCAATTCTATAGAGTTTCACATCCATATTTCCAATAGGCAGTGTTAATCAGCTGGTTAGTACTACTTATCAACATCCTTGGGATTGATGGGATTCAAATATCTGATTCTTGAATTGTCACAATACGTTATGTTGACCAAATTTTAGTTGGGGTTGCATGGGCCCTGTTCTTCAAACCTTAGGCTGACTCACTGCACACTGTGAACGTGATGGGCTGGGCCTAGCTCAACATGGAATTCCCTAGGAAACTCAAATGCTGAGTTAGCAGCTGTTGTTGAAACTGTAGTACCAGACCAATCATAAACAACTGATCGTTATGCTCAGATATACATGTAGATCCACATAAGCATCATATTAACCGCAGTCAGACTAAGGACGTGCTTTGTAAGAAATAATATACACAGTTGTGCCTCACCAAAATGACGCCAAGTTTTCTCATTCATGCTTGGGCTGTGGGCTGGGCCGAGGAAGAAGAAAATTGCTAAGCTATCCCTCCTTAAAGCTCAAATGAGCACTTTTCCTTATTGTCCATAATATATTCTCCCAATTATCTTGACACTGCAGTGCAGTGGGTCATAGCCAAAGCTGGAATTTCCCTTTTAAAAAGGGTCCAAATTCGGTCTTCTGTTAAATTTCCCCCTTTACCCTGCATTTACATATAGGTTGCTCTTTTACTCTGCTTTTGACACTACTAACGGATTATCTGTAAGATTAGGACTGACACAATAATCCACTATGGTCATTGGGCGAAAAGAGAAGAATCTTATTTAGGTTGAGCCAACATCCTTTGCATCTTTTTTAAGGTTTTGCTGGATATAAAGCATCCTTATTATATTAGTGCACTAAGGATGAAAAGCATGCAATTATGGGAGTATGGACCTGAGCCCGGCGTTTCATTTATTTTTTGCTGCAGACTGTTCATGCATAAAGTTCGTGCAATTGATTGGATCCAATTTGGATCTGCTAGCTTTCTTATCTTCCTACTTTTGTGCTCCCTCTTGAAACCCATTCTTCCCCCAATTGAATAGTTAACTGCTAGTCTGCAACTGAAAAGAGCTCAAGAGTTACGACCGTCCAAAATGATGTTAAGGAATTTGAGATGGCCTGAAAAGTGTCATACATATGTACCTCAGATATAACACTTGTAGATCCTCTCACGGACTGCTGATGTACTACTGAATTTACTGTGTCTTGGAGGAAACATTTCCCAGGCCATCTCAAATTCCTTAACAGTTCACGGAAAATACATACATGTTGTTATGTTTGACATTCCAGTCATTCTACGCAAACAAAATGTTTGGGTGTGTTTATAACAAGAGTAAGGTTCCCAGAAACGTTTTGCAACCTTCTAATATCATGTAGAGTACACCAAATCCATGTTGTTATAAAAGAATCATCATTACACGGTACCGAGGTTGATTACATAGCTTCGCTTCTACGTGTGGTTGTACTCTTTGTGAAGAGTTAGTTCTATTACTATCTTTCCTCCATGCTGGTTCTTTCCTCCATGCTGGCAATAATCGTTCCTGAGGTAGTCAGCTGCGAATCTAGACGAAGAAACCATTGGGGTCAGCTCCATCTATTATGTGTAATCTTTCACTAAATTAACAAATACAAAGACTAGATTAGTGAAGATCTTGGCATTTCCATTGGGTTCACCTGAACCCAGTGGTTGTACACCAGCTCCACCCCACCTTTGTACAATCCTTAGAGCCTAAAATTTGGTAAATTGGTCATCCTTGATGAGTCCTTGCCGCAAGTTGATTTTATTTTATTCTGGAGCTGGCGGCTGACCCGGACTTTTGGCTCTCGGGTGCAGGCGCACCCTATATACTCTAAAAAATGTAGTAATTTCAAATAAAGTCAAAAAATTCGAATCTTTTTGGGAATCAAAGATAATCAAGTATTGTACTCGTATAAATTTGTTTGGCCAAAAAATGTTTCACATTGACTTCAGGCAAAAAAATAACAAATCTATGACGAATATAGCGTGAATAGTACTTTAATATAGGACCTTCAAGTCTGTTTTTTTCACCCAGGAAACAAGAGAAGTTATTCCATGGTGAATCTTTCGTATACGAGTACAATACATGATCATCTTTGATTCCCAAAAACATTTGAATTTTTTTTTGACCTTTTTCTGAATTATTATATTTTTTTTTCATATAGGGTGCGCTTGCTCCCAGATTCACCCATGCAATTTCGAGCTGGCGGCCTGCTAGTATGTTTTCTTCTTGTGCTGTAAAGTTTCTACGTACTTCTACATGTACTTTTATGCGACCAGACAAAGAGAGCAGGACGCGACCCTAACCTAACTCACCCACGCGACCCTGGCGGCGGCGCCGCCGCCCCGCCCAGGGAATCCGACGACGAGCCTCTCCAGCGCCCTCTCCTCCGTCCTCTCCTCCCCCCGCCGCCGCCAAAGGCGTCGCCAGCCAAAGGCTGCTCGGCGTGGCGGCGGCGGGGCGCCCGCTGGGAGCGGCTAGGGGTGAGAGGCGGCGCCCTCCACACCTCTGTATCTGCTGAGATGCGTGGCGTGACGTCGGCCAGAGCTGCTTGCGGTGGCGAGGTCTCGACCTCCTCTTCGACGACGACGACGGCCGGCAGCGCTGCTGCATCTTCTGGGCATCGGGGCGGCGGCCTCGGGCATGGCTGTGGTGCCTTTCTCCTTAGGAGGAGGACGGCCAAGATGTGATCAAGTGTGGTGGATCTTGGGATCCAACACTGATCTCCGGCGGTGAGGATCCTGACAGGGATGAGCTTGGAGTGACGGGGCAGACGGTGAGAACCGCACCTCGACCTCGGTCTTGGTGGATGATGGTGGCGTCGCTTGACGTCGTTACCTTGTGTCGGAGGCATCGTCTTTGCGTGTCTCGTCATTTTTCTTGGCTTGGCATGAATAGTGGTGGCTGTCCTAGGATTCCTCTCGCGCCAAGTGAAGATCGGTCGAATGCTTCTTCCTACCGGGTTGGCTGGATTGTCAAGTTCCGGAAGGTCCTGCCGGCGAAATTCATTGTGCGATCAATGCCTGAAGAATGTTGGATTGGGTGTTTTCGGTCGTGCGCACCCATGTTTTTTTATCTGACCGTTTGATTTCAGAGGGAGCGCTTCGAAGCTCTGCTGGCTGTTAATATCATGGAGTTTTCTTTTCATGGTGCTGTTGGAGAAGGTCATGAAAACCGAGGTCGGTGGAAGAGCAACGGTGATCGGATCTTGGTGGTGAGGTGAAATTGGCTTGGAGCTTCGTGACTTCGAACATCGACTTGTATGTGGGAGCGATTGGATAGGAGAAGTTCAGAGTCCTATCTTTCAGGGTGAAAATTGAAGGTTTGATCTTAACTGGTTATGCCTGATAATGTTCTTGTTGAAGGCATTACTTTGAGAGAGAGGACTTTCTTCAGAATGAAAACCTAAGATTTGTGATCGAGCGACGACAACGTTTGTGTATTGTTTCCTTTTTGGAGGTGTCGCTTATGAAGAAGCTGATCTTCTGGTGTTGTCTTGGTGGTGTCAGAGTTGCTGTTTAGAGTTTTTGATCTCTGTAGCGGAGCTTTTTTTTTATAATTCTTCTATCTCTTTTGCTTGTCTGCATCCTTTATGCTATTAGGGTATGATGTTGTTGGAGAGGCTGAGTGAATATATGCTTTTTATCGAAAATGTACTTTTATGCCCATTTTTTTGGGCTAAAAACTATGCTACAGATAGTTGTTTGGCCGAAGCTTCACCTGAAGCTTAGGTGTTTCTGGAGTTAAGCGAGGCCAATAAGTGGGAGCTTACAGATTGCAATTTTTAATTTTAAACTACGCCCTTTACAGCCTCAGATCTAGCGTTGGTTTCGTTAACTATGTTCGTTCGTCCGCACTAGATTATTTTAACTGACTGCTAAAGCTAACCCCATCATCATGATCATGTACACCCACACCAGCATATGATTCTCGTACTCACTTTTGTTTTGGCAAAATGCCGTAGCATGTATCACTTACATATTCGCATAAGTACCGTTTAGAACATCTCCAAAGCTGCGCCGCATACGGTTCTTAGGTGGCTTAATAAAATATCCGGCGCCCCAATACATTCCAACCCACTTGGGAGCGTCGGGTAGAAGCGGCGATTAGGTAGGTTAGGGCATCTCCAACGCGGCGATCCATTTCGCGTCCGCTCGTTCGGATGATCGGACAAAAACGTGGTCCAGCGCGTGGACTCATCCCAAAAACGGATGGCCGCGGCGTCCGGAACGATCCAAACCCGGTCCAAATCTGGGACGAGTTTGCGTGGTGCTGACGCTGATGGCTGGTTGCTCGCGTCCTCCCCTTGTCCGCCCCTGGCCCGCCTGTCTGTCTCCCAAAACACACCCACTCCGCTCCACTCACAAAACCTAGAGATGGCCGACGAAGCTTCTGCCGCCGCCACCACCACCATCGGAGACGAGGCCCAGCTCGCGGTCGTTGCCACTCCTCCCGTGGAGGCGGCTCCTGAACTGGATGCTCCGGTGGTCACGGACCCCGGGCCGGCGACGAAGAAGGCGAAGCCCGAGCTCACCGCGGAGCGGAGGGCGATGGAGACCAAGAAGCGGGGCGATCGGCATAGGGCGCTCGAGCAACGGAAGAGGGAAGCCGCTGCCGCGGAGGAGCGGCAACGGGCGGCGGAGCAGTGATACGTCTCCAACGTACCTATAATTTCTGATGTTCCATGCTTGTTTTATGACAATACTTACATGTTTTGCTCGCACTTTATAATGTTTTTATGCATTTTCCGGAACTAACCTATTAACAAGATGCCGAAGTGCCAGTTCCTGTTTTCTGTTGTTTTTGGTTCCAGAAAGGTTGTTCGGGCAATATTCTCGGAATCGGACGAAATCAACGCCCAGAACCTTATTTTTCCGGAAGCTTCCAGAGAGATCGAGAGGGACCAGAGGGGAGCCCTAGGGGCCCCACACGTGGTGGCGGCGCGGCCCAAGGGGGGCGCGCCCCCCTAGTGTGAGGAGGCCCCGTGGCCCCTCCGACTCTTCGCCATTTAAGCCCTGGTGACCTAAATCTTCGATACCAATTGACGAAACTCCAGAAAGACTCTAGGGGCGCCGCCACCATCGCGAAACTCCGTTTCGGGGAACAGAAGTCTCTGTTCCGGCACCCTGCCGGGACGGGGAAGTGCCCCCGGAAGCCATCTCCATCGACGCCACCGCCTCCATCATGCTCCGTGAGTAGTTCCCCCATGGACTACGTACGGGTTCTAGCTGTAGCTAGTTGGTACTCTCTCCCCCATGTACTTCAATACAATGATCTCATGAGCTGCCTTACATGATTGAGATTCATCTGATGTAATCGGTGTTGTGTTTGTCGGGATCCGATGGATTGTTACATTATGATTAGTCTATCTATAAAGTTTGTGAAGTTATTGTTGCTGCAATCTTGTTATGTTTAATGCTTGTCACTAGGGCCCGAGTGGCATGATCTTAGATTTAAGCTCTATACTTATTGCTTAGATTGTATCTACAAGTTGTATGCACATGTCTATGTCCGGAACCAAAGGCCCCAAAGTGACAGAAATTGGGACAACTGGAGGGGAAGGCTTAGATATGAGGATCACATGTTTTCACGGAGTGTTAATGCTTTGCTCCGGTGCTCTATTAAAAGGAGTACCTTAATTTCCAGTAGATTCCCTAGAGGCCCGGCTGCCACCGGCTGGTAGGACAAAAGATGTTGTACAAGTTTCTCATTGCGAGCACGTATGACTATATATGGAAAACATGCCTACATGATTAATAATCTTGATGTTCTGTCTTAATGCTATTTCAATCCTATCAATTGCCCAACTATAATTTGTTCACCCAACACTTGTTATTGGATAGTTACCACTAGTGTAGATAGCTGGGAACCCCGGTCCATCTCTCATCATCATATACTCGTTCTACATGACATTGGAAGTAGTATCAACTATTTTATGGTGCCAGTGCTCTCATATTACTCGCTATCGCTGCTGTGTTACTCGTTACTATTGCTCCCATATTACTGCTGCTTTCACATCACCCCTGTTACTAGTGCTTTTCTAGGTGCAGCTGAATTGACAACTCAGTTGTTAATGCTTATAAGTATTCTTTACCTCCCCTTGTGTCGAATCAATAAATTTAGGTTTTACTTCCCTCGAAGACTATTGCGATCCCCTATACTTGTGGGTTATCAAGACTATTTTCTGGCGCCGTTGCCGGGGAGGCATAGCTCTACTCATAAGTTCACCTGGGGAGTACACTCTACCTCTCTCTCTCTATTTTATTTTATTCTGTTTTGCTTAGATTACGTTTGTCTAGTTTGTTTGTGCTTAGTTTATTTCTGTCTAGTATTCTTAGTTTACTTTTGCTTAGTTTCTTTTTGTCTTGTTTTATTTTCCTCATATACCTGAAAATCCATAAAAATTTGAAAACCGAAAAATTAAAAAACTGTTGCTATGGGAGAACCTACAACCTATTTGGAGCTTATGGAATTATATAATAATTATAGAAAATCAAGAGCGGGTGAAGTTATGAGTGCTGTGACAGAAAAATTGAAAACAATTGCTAAAATCTTGCTTAAACGCCATGATATAACTGTTGCTCTCAACAGGATACTAAACATCTTAAATTTCAATGTGGCTTTAGTGAGGAATTTTTTATTAAGAACTATAATCGGAATAGCTATATTCATTTTGGGTTCGAAGAGGTAGAACAATTTGTCATATTTATGGGAGCCTCTGAGATAGAATCCTTCATGACTAAAAATTATGAAACTTGTGTTGTTTGTAAGGACCTTAAAGATTATGTCTCTTCTATCCTTAATTTTTGCATAGAAAGCTACAGTGATAATCCCTATATCTTATCTCTCTCCATGACTACCCTCTAAGTAACTTCACGCAGCCCCCGCGTCGCTCCTCCTGGAGCGGCTCGGGCGGAGCCCCAGATCAGCACCACCGACCCGCCCCCTCCCCCTGGGTCCTCCCCCGCCGCCACTGGTGGATGCCGACGGGCAAAGCCCGTGCGGTGGCCGGTGGCGGCGGGTCTTCTCCCGTGACGCCGGCCGAGCCCAAGCGGGCGTTCGTCGGTGCGGGTGATGCTGGTCGCGCCCAAACGGGCGTCGGTGCGGGGAGGCCGACCGCGGCCAAGCGGCCGTTGGTGCGGCGAGGCCGGCCGCCCTCACGCGGGCGTCGTAGCGGTTGGGCGCCGGGCGGCGGCCCCGGGCTGCGGTGGGCTGTGGTCGGCGATGTGAGCCTGCCGCTCGGCGCGGACGGCGTCGGCCGCGGGTGTGAGCTGCCTCGCCCAAGCGGGCGTCGGCGAGGATTTGGGGCGGGACGCGGCGGTCCAGGCGGGGCGTTGGAGGCCGGCAGGTGCGGCGATCTGTCGTGCTGCTCTGCGCCTGGCCGTGCGGGCCCGATTAGGCCGGATCTGGGCAGCCCGTGCCGCGGCCTTTCCGTGGTGGCGCGATGCACTGCTCCGGCTGCTTCCAGTCACGGTGGGGCGGCGTTGTTTCCTTGCTGGCTAGGGCGGAGTGCGGGCTCCTTTTCGAGCAGATGGCCAAACGGTCCTTGCTCCAGATCTGGGGCCCTGGCGGCGGAGGCAGTTGCAGGCTGCCTGGTTGACGGCTGGAAGTAGGTGCGGTGCACACATGCTCTTGGTTGCCAGCGGAGGTGCTGGCTATGAAGGCGTCTTTTGATGGTGCTCCGGCGAGGTATGTGGAACGGACGGGTGTGACTGAGGTGTGCCAGGAACTCAGGTTCCGGTGAGGTGCGCAATTCTCCGGATGAAAATCTTGCTCGACTTCCGTCGGTGCTGGTGACGACGTCATCGTTGGGTGTCGTTCGCCTTGTTGAAGGCGTCACTGAGGAGATCGTGCACCTCTCCCACTCTTGGTTCTTGTCTTTGGGTGAAAACCTAAATCCGCTTGTCGGATTGGCGATGGCGGCATCCTCCATGTCGCGACTTCGTTGGAAGCATCGTTTAGGAGACTTAGTGCCGATGGGAGCACCGGACTGCGGTCAAGCGGTTGGCCGGGCACTATCAAATGGCGGACGTTCTTGGAGTCCGTGGTGATCGTGGGGTTGCCCCGTGGTGGCGATAGCAAGAGCACTCTCGACATGTAGACAGCGTCGGACGAGTCCCGTTTTCCGCCCTCTCAACACCGGAGCGGCACATGCCGCCTCCCTTCGGTTATGTCTTCTCTCTCTGGTGTTGTTGAAGTCGGCAAACAAGCTCGTGGCAAATGTGATCGATGCGACATGATTGGAGTGACCTTGGTGCTGTTGCAACGAAGTCGAAGCTGTCCCATCGTAAGCACGATGGATGATGTTCGATGACGCTGCTTGCCCCGATGGTGTGCTTTTTTGTTTGTTTCGCTCCTAGCCTTCCTGACGCTCTTTATGTCTAGCGGTGCTTTTGTTGATGTAAAGGTTTTCGCTCGGTTTTCCTTCAATAAACTGAGCAGTTTTTGGTCTCTGTACCTTTTTCTTCTAATGCAATGAACACAGCAGCTCTCCTGCTGTTATTCAAAAAAAAAAATATCTTTGATTATAAAGAGAGACACATTAATGCACAAGAATACACTCACAATTTGCAGGAACCAGTGGAAGAGGAGGAAATTGATGAACCTGAAAGCTCATTGCACTACTAGGGAAAAGCTTATAGGTGGAGGCAAAACGTGCCGGCGCACCACCTAGGACGTGCGCCGGTGGAAAGTGTTGCCGGCGCACCAGGAAGTCGCCGGCCGGCGAAGCAGGAATACTGCCGGCGCACCTGCGGAGAAGACGCGCCGGGGAAATTGCTGGCATGGGCTCGGCCGATTCGGGCCAGGCCCAGGAAACGCTGCCGGCGCACCAGCCCAGGAGCGCGCCGGCGGTAATTTGTCGCTGCCGGCGCGCTCCCCGGGCTGGTGCGCCGGCGGTGTTTCCCGGGCCCGGCCCGGAGCAACTATAGCCGGATGGGGTATATGTTGCCGGCGCACCATGGTCCGAGTGCGCCGGCAATAACACCGGGAGTTATTTCAGCCACCAACCAGCACACTCACTCACAAACTCACTACACTCCACTTCTCCACACAACCCGAGCCTTCTCCCAACCCGAGCTCATTTTTGCCTATTCCTATCCCCAATTTAGCTAATTTGACCAAACAAAATCATATTTTTTGAGCAAATCTTCCCTTCCTACATGCATCTCCCACATCCCCCTATGTAGATCTGGATCTACTATCCCGCGTTGACCGCTCAATCTAGATCTAGATCTAGAAAGTCGGCTTCTATACGCCATTGTCGCGGCGCGTCGTCTCGATCTCGTCGACAATTATATCAAACAAATAGGTGATTAATGAACAAATTGAGGAATGAAATCGATGTATGTTGGACATTTGAAGCAAAGCTCTCGTGTGTGGCATATATATATATGTTGTGTTTGTGTTTGTGCTTGGCGTTGAAAATGAGTTGCCAACGTTGCGCCGAAATGTTGATTCTTTAAGTTTCCGTTTCGGCACATTTCTGGCGCTCCTATGTCCTACCGTGTAGGAAGGTCATGCCGAAATTTTCCGTGAAAACTACCGATGGATGCATGGTTCTAATCAATTATGTAATCTTACCATGCAGGCGATAATGGTTATCGAGATGAGTGAAAGCATCGTGATGAGATATCTGAAACACGCGATCATCGACATGTATGAAAATAACCGCACGGAGGTATTGTGTCCGTGCCGGAGATGCAAACGAGGGAAATGGTTTGACCCGTATTCGGGCAAATTGCGGGGGCACCTGCTCACTAATGGTTTCATGCATGGACACACTCAATGGATGAGTGATGATGGCGCGGAGGTCAATGGGGCGACGGCGGCAGGTGGTAATAATGGCCGGCAAGAAGGAGGGCATCATGATATTGATGACGATAAAGAGTTTGTCGCACAGGACGATAACCTTGACGACGAAAATAACCTTGACGACGACAATAACCTTGACGACGACGAAGAGGTGCCGCTAGCTTCAGTCGTGCAGGACCCTCATCTTCAAGATCTGCTTCTCGAAAAGACGAAAGGCGCCAAGCGGAAATCAAAGCTTGAGCAACTCGAGATAGACTCGAATACTCCGTTGTACGACTCGAGGTCGCGGGTTGGGGAGTCTCGCTTGAGAGTAGCTCTCGATGTGCTGCATATGAAGGCGAAACACGGATGGACGGACACAAGCATCGACGACATCCCGGAATACGTGAAAGATCTCCTTCCTGTCGGGAACACGTGTCCCGGTAGTCTAGCCGAGGCCAAGAGAATCACGTGCCCTCTCGACTTACCCCACGAAAAGTATCACGCCCGCATCAACGATCGTATCATGTATCGCAAGGAGCACATGGAAAAGACCAAATGTCCTGTGTGTGAAGCTGAACGGTACAAGAAAGGGAAGAAGAAAGCTCCTCGGAAAGTTGTGTGGTACTTCCCGCTCGCCCCCCGGCTTCAACGGTTCTACGCGGACCGCAAGGAAGCAAAGCTCATGCGCTGGCACGCAGAAAGAAAGGAGGCAGTGTTGAATGATAAAGAGCGGATTGAGCACCCGGTGCTGACGCACCCTTCGGATGCAAGCCAGTGGAAAGCATTAGACAATGAATTCGGAAGTTTTGGGGCAGATCCCAGAAACATCGGGTTGGGTGCGAGCACGGACGGATTCAATCCGTTCGGAAACCGGAGCAACACACATAGCACATGGCCCGTGTTTGTATGGATCTACAACCTCCCACCCCGGCCGTGCATGAAGAGGAAGTACATACGGATGAGTATGCTAATTCAAGGGCCGACACGGCCAGGAAACGATATCAACATGTATCTCGAACTATTAAAGGAGGAGCTTGAAACGTTGTGGGCGGAGGAAGGGGTAGATACATGGGACGCCGTCGCGGAAGAATATTTCCCTTTGAGAGCCGCGTTGATCACGACGGTGCGGGACTACCTCGGATACGGTTACATTTCGTGCCGGGTGTGTCATGGACACAAGGCATGTGTCGTGTGCATGGAAGAGACGATGTTTTTGCAGCTTGGTAAGGATCCCGGCTCTTCGAAAACAGTTTACATGGGGCATCGAAGGTGGCTACGGAAGACCGACCCGTGGAGAAAGCGTGGAGATCCGTTCGATGGTACAAATGAACCCCGAGGACCTCCACGTAAGAAGAGCGAGCGAAGAGATCGATACATTACCGAAAGGTTGGAAGGAGTGCCCTGCGCCGGAAAGATTCGTCAAAAGCTCTGGAGAGAAGAAGAAGAAAAAGGAAACGACGCCGCTCATTGGTGTATGGAAAAGGAGGTCCGTGTTTTGGGACTTGCCGTCATCGGAAAATTCTCGATACACCTCATCGCCTTGATGTCATGCATATTACAAAGAACGTGTGCGAGAGCTTGCTTGGCACTCTTCTCAACATGCCGGACCGGACCAAAGATGGGCCGAAAGCAAGACACGACCTGAAAGTTTTGGGCATCGGGGAAGAGCTTCAGATCCCGGCGGCCCAAGAGGGACATTCGGAGGAGGAGGCGGACGGCGGTCAGAAGCGCAAAAGGATTAAGCAGCCAGACTATTAATGTCCCCCCTCCTGCTTCACTTTTAGTCCGGCCGAGGTCGATCAATTTTTCAATTGCCTTCTAGGAGTCATAGTGCCCTTCGGTTACTCCGGGCTAATAAGCAAATACATGGACCCAAGAAACGAAACTTCAGCGGCATGAAGTCTCATGACTGTCACGTGATGATGAAGCAGATTCTTCCGGTTGCAATCCGAGGTATAATGGATGACCATGTCCGTGCAACGCTGACTGGGCTCCGTAACTTCTTCGACGTCATAACTCGGAAGTCGATAAGCGTGAAGAAACTCGCAAGGCTCCAGGAAGAGATCGTGGTGACCCTATGTCAGCTTGAGACGTACTTCCCGCCTGCATTCTTTGACGTGATGGTCCATCTGTTGGTCCATATCATGGATGATATCGTCGGTCTAGGGCCGGCATTCTTACACAACATGATGCCGTTTGAAAGAATGAATGGGGTCATTAAAGGATACGTTCGTAACGAGTCACATCCGGATGGAAGCATCGTACGAGGGCTGGCTCACCGAAGAGTGCATCTCTTTCTGCACGAATTATCTAGACATCGAGGACCCTGTTGGTTTGCCTCAAAACAAGCACCTCCGCAGGTTCGAGGGAGTAGGCCACAAAAATGGAAGGAAGGAACGGCACGTGCACATGTCTGGTCGGACTTCCGACTTTGACAGGGCCAACTTAGTAGCGCTACAACACATTGACTTGATCGATCCTTGGTTGAAAGAGCACAAAACCATGATAGAGAACAGTGGCAAGCCGATGATGACGGAAGCGGAAATATACAGAGAGCACAACTCCTCTTTCGCGCGCTGGTTCAAAGACCACATTGATGCTAATCCCCCACCAATGGATTCGACAAGGATAAACTAGTATTGGCCTTGTCACATGGCCCCGCGCCCAACATCATGACTTACCAAGCGTACGATATCAACGGGTACACATTCTACACGGAAGAAAAAGACAAGAACGAGTGTTTACCGGAACTCGGGGGTAACGATGGATTCCTGGACGGGTGACGTAAAGACTAGATACTACGGAAGAATCGAGGAAATCCGGGAGCTTAGCTACGCTGGGGAGAAAGTGCCGATGTTCCGTATCGGATGGGCTAAGAGCGTCGAAAAGAAGACCGGTATTTCACCACCATGTTTCTACCCGAAGCCAACAAATCAAAGTCCACGAACGCCACCGCGCGGAATGAGCCATGGGTACTGGCGAGAACACGTGCACCAATGCTTCTTCATAACCGACCCATCCAGGCCTAGCCGTGTTATCGTGAGGAGAGGCAAGAGGACCATCGTCGGAATGGATGGAGTCGCCAACGAGGAAGACTTCGAAGGACAAGTCGGAGACCCAATGATGGAAGAATCCGAGGACGAAGAGACAACATACACCACAAGAAGAAGCGAGGACCACGCTACCGAGGTCAGGTCGACCCTTCAAAAGAAGAAGTCACGACACGGGGCTAAATTATTCAACGACGAGCAAGAAAAGCAAGAAGAAAGCGAAACACTCTTCTCAATCGATGATGTAAAACTTTATTTGCAATCTATAACTTATATTTTGTGTAATTCATAACTACTCATATGGTCATGGCCAATATTTTATGTATGACTAATTAATATTGTGTTGGTCAATATTTTGTGTGTATGTAACTCACATATATCTTTTTGTTTTTGCATAATTAATAACACCGATGCATATTTGCTTTGTTTTCCTATAACTCAATTTTTTTTTGTAATGCCTAATTAACTCATATTGCTTGGTTATCTTGAAAAGAGAAGGAAATAAAATAGTATAGGATTTGTGGGAAAAGAAAAGAAACATAAAAGAAAGTGAAAGAAATAAATAAAAGAAGAAAAATAAATTAAAATAGAAAAGGAAATGGCCAGCCAGGGCTGGGGGACAAGTCCCAGGTTATAGCCGGACTCACCTTATTGCCGGCGCACCACCTGTTTGGTTCGCCGGGGGTTTAATTATCCCCGGCGAACCAAACATGTGGTGCGCCGGCAATAAGGTGGATCCGGCTATACTCCGGACTTAACCGTTTTCTCTCTTCCTCTCCCCAGCCAAATCCCCCTCTGCCTAGATCGAGCGCCGCCGTCGTTGGAGAAGAAGGAGCCGTGCGCGCCACCCCAACTCCCCCCTCTCGAGCGCCGCCATTCTGCACCGCCACCGTCCTCCACCATCCCCTCCACCAGCCCCCACCACCTTCCCTGTACGCCGCCGCGGAGGACCCGAGAAGGAGGCCGCCGCACATCGAGGAGGAGGAGGCCGGCGCACCTCGAGGAGGAAGAGGAGAGGCCACCGTCGTCGCTACCGTCACCATCGGTGAGCTTCCCTCTCTCCTTCCCTCCACCTTCCCCCTCCCCTCTTCCCTCCCCTCTCCCCTTCCCTCCACCTTCCCCCTCCCGGCTAGGGTTCCCGCTAGTTAGGGTTCATTGGAGTTCATAGTCTCTGTTTGCAAATTGAAATGCTTTAGGGTTCCTCGCTAGTTAGGGCGAATTCTCATGCTCATGCTCATGCTCACTAGAGATTTTGAAATGCTACTCGGTTGCAAATAAAGATTTTGAAATAAAGATTCTGCAATATTGTGGTCAAATGGAACGAAACAAGGGACAAAGCAACATGATTGATCCATCTATCAAATGCCTAATGCAAATGCAAATGAAAATGCCTAATGCAAATGCTTGCCATAAATTGCTACTGGTTCAAATTGCTTGTGATAGCAGCTTTTGTTTTCTTTATTCATTGCTTGCTGTTTGATTTTTGGGTGAGCTGGATGCTGCTTTATGAGTGACTAGTAATAAGTAAATGACTTATGTTGCTCATGTTGCTCTCTCGGTTAATAAAATGAAATTGCATCATTGCTTTGCTCTCCGGTTTGAAACTAATTTTTTGGTTGAAAATGAATGCAGCAGGAAATGCAAAATGAAATGGTAAGCAATTTATATAGTTGGTTTAGATGAAATGCAAAATGCAGTAGCTAGCTAGGTTCATTTAGTTGATTTATGTTGGTTTAGATGAAATGGAAAATGCAGTAGCTTGGTTCATATATAGTTGCTGCTATATAGCAGAGACTAATGTGGTTCATATATAGTTGCTGCTATATTAACTTTACTTCGCTTCCTTTTGGTCAAATGCATGCTACTGATCCAGGGTACATAAAAAATAGGAATGCAATGCTGCTGCTACTAAAAATTATTTTTCGGCTCTGAATTCGAAATTTAGTTCAGATGCTTTTATGCTATGGTTCATCATGTGGGCTGGCTGAAATTCTGTAAATTCTGTACAAATTCTGTAAATGCCAAGATATAGCAACATCTGGTTTAGTTAAATTCTGTAAATTCTGTACAAATTCTGTAAATTCTGTAAATTCTGTACAAATTCTGGTTAAGAAAATGAAATTAAGCTCATGTTGCTCTCTTGCTGCTGGTTTAGTTAATAGTGGATAAATTGGCAGAGACTAATAGTGGATAAATTGACAGAGACTAAATGCTACTACTGGTTTAGCTACTGGTTTAAAATTAAAATGTTGCTTAGTTCAACCAGGTGATATCGACGGAGTTCCGGTGATGCATTCGAGGTTGCCTAATTATTGTACTACACGAGGTTCTCGGTAGGTGCCGAGGATTTAAAATGCTATAGAAGTAGAGGTTGCGGTATGTGCTATTCTCTCGGTTTGAAAAAAGAACAAGTGCTATTCGCTGGTTTGAAAAAATGTGCTATATCAATTGATGTTGTCAAGTGTTCACAAATGCTATATCAATTGAAATTTTGCTATGTATCATATATGTGAATTGCATTTCTGTTACGGGGATTGAGTTGCTATTGAGTGCCGAATGTCGATTCATTTCCGTTCCAAGCAATTCTAGCACTCGGCATGACCAATTTTTAGCAAAGGTCATGCCGAATTTTTCCATGAATTCTAACTCTTTTTCATCTTCTATTAGTGCAAGCCACCATGGCGTCTGAAGAACAATTAGAGGAGCACTACAATAGGCACTTCTTTAGGACGGAGGAGGATGCCGAGGCCGCTGGTGTTGGCGGCGACGAGGACCATGAGATGGAGGATGCCGCTGGGGGTAGTGGCGACGAGCCAAGCGGCAACGAGGCAAGCGACGCCGCCGGGGGTAGTACCTACGCGCCAAGCGGCGACGAGGCAACCGGCGCCGCCGGGGGTGGCGGCGAGACAAGCGGCGACGATCCTAGCGGCGCCGCCGGGAGTAGTGGCACCGGGACAAGTGGTTCCAAGAGGCCGCGGAAGGCAAGGCGCCAAAACACGGTCGGCACCGGCAGAGACACGATCAAAGAGGTGGACCCCGCCGGTGGTTTGCCGGTGGAGCCTAAGGATGTTGCCAAGGGGTACGACAACCAACTGGCATGTATCCTCCGAGAGGTCGTCAATCTCAACGAGACGGACCTCCGAGCCGAGAGCAAAGCGCCTTTGCGAGCCCAGCTCATTGCGAGGTTGCACTCACGATACAAGTTCCTAGGCGACTACGCCTCCGAGTCATCAAACCAACAACATTGTGAACTCACAAGCCCTCCTGAAGTTCACCAAACACCTCAGCAGCTATAAGTACATGGTGCGGAAGCTGATTGCTGAGGGCAAAGGTTTCGAAGAGGTCCACTCCGCCTTTCCGCATGTCACCCAGGCGGACTTTGATGCTTTCCTGGCCAATGAAGAGCTACAAGCGACCAAGAATCGCAAGTTGTGGAGGAAGGAAATGCGGGAGCTTAACATCGGCAACCACAACCTTGGGAGCCGTGGGTACGAGGGAAAGGAGCCCTATTGGGCGAAGGAGGACGAGGCGTATGTAAATGCCGGCATTGAGAACCCCTGCTCAAGTACAAGGACCCGCTTGAAAGAAGATTCATCAGGTCCCGGTACCATAAGAAGAAACTAACCGGGGAACTTGTCACGGACCCGAAGGTCGTAACCGACATAATTTGGTTCACGAACGACAATAAGGTCCTGGCGTTGGAGAAAAAACTGGTAAGCAATTTACCGGTTTAATTAGATCAAGTATCGTTCATATAATAGTAGCAACATTTCTAAATGGTTCGCGTTTCTTCCGCGGGAAGAAGAAAGACAAAGACTTTCTCAATGTGACGAAGGCTCCTCCTCCCAGGCGTCGACGGGCAGGGTAGCCTGGGACAAGCCTCTCGTACGGGCGCTAAACATCGTTAATGAGCATTCACCGACGAGAAGGCCGCATAGAGGCCGTGTGGCTGGCGCCGGTACGAGGCTACAAGCATGGTCACTATGGCTTGTCGTCTGCGGCCGATAAAAATGCGCGCAAGTGAGAGGAAGCGAGCGGGAGGCGGAGGAAATGAGGGAGTCAATCCTAGCCCAAGTCCAAGCTGGTTTGGTACCGCAACTGGTACCGCAACTCAAAGCTACGCTCGTACCTGAAGTCAAAGCTGAAGTCACCGCTTCAGTCCAAGCAGATTTCAATGCTCTACACGCGTGGTATGAGGGTGGCAAACAAGCCCCCCCCCCCCGAAAATGGAAGTGGTTAGCTTCGACGGCAGCAACTCGATGGCGCCGCCGTCCGCCGGCAATGACAATGTTATAATGGAGACTCCTCCGGCCGCCGGCAATGTCGCTGGTGCTAGGGATTCACCGTCCATGCCGGGTAGCAGCCCCTCCGTCACTTGCACGCCCGCCGCCGCATGTGCCGGCCCGTCGACATTAGTCGAGCTCAACGCCCTCACGGTAATTAACCCATGTGTACATCAAGTTAATATATTAGTTTCGTCATCCTTGCCCTCTCTCTAACGCCATACACATGTTCTCGCATGCGCTCTCAACGCCATGCACCTTCCTGATGAGAGTAAACGGCGAACTCAAAGACGTCGCGAGGGGTCCATCCTTCGGCCCCTGGATAAGAAGTGGCACACACGAGATATGGAGGATGACGTTTACCGGGTTGAAGTGGATCGGGCGTTACCGGGCTATGAGGATTTGTTTCCTCCTAATCAACCGCATGGTGCCGATGACGATAGCCCGTTGAATCTGGCCTCACTGAAGGGTTGGGTACTGCTATGGCCGAAGACCCTAATTAGGATCAACACCTACTCGGGGTCGACGACAAGCAAAGACAAGCACCCTGCGGCGCCACAGGTCAGCGTCCCTCCACGACAGCCCGGCGGCGCCGGTGGTCATCGCCCCACCACAACGGCCGGCTGCGCCAGAGGTCAGCGCCCCACCACAACGGCCAGCTGCGCCGGTGGTCAGCGCCCCACCACAACAGCCAGCGGCGCCAGAGGCCGAGGAATACGAACGTGACGACTTCCAATGGGATATTCCTACGTCTTCACAAGTTGTCCATGAGGATGCGCCGGCCTCGAAATATGGGTGCTCCAAGAAGTTGTTCGATTCTCAAGAAACGGCTGAGGAGGAAAATCCTGATGAGGTCGCCGCCGCCACCGTCAAAAAGATGCTGAGCCCAAACACACTCCGTGCTACGGCCACTACGGCGATGGATGGTCCAGCACTACAACCCAAGAAGAGGAAGAGGCCAGCTAAGAAGGACGCCAAAGACAAGGCGGCGGCCAAAGACAAGGACAAGGTGGCACTCCTTGACAAGTTGCCAAACAATTGGCGACCTCTCGCATCACTTGGGTGAACCGATGTCTGCCGGAGCATGTCCTCCGGTTACTCACCGGGGATATGGCGAGCTTGCATAACCAAGTCCGAGTATTTGGAGAAGCGAGCTTCTCAAATCAAAAGATCCTAGTTACCCTCTCTTCGTGGCGAAGGTGCCAACTGGCATGAACTTCGTCGAGAAGTACCCCGCGGACTTGTGCTTCATCCGGTACAATGACATCTTCAGCATCTTTCGCATGCAAATGCTCCACTTTAGTGTGGTTCGCCTAGTTGCTCTTAGCTTGTCTTCCCAGATCGTTAAGGAGGGGACGCCGACCATCGCGATAATGGACCCCTTCTATATGCGGGAGAGCATCATCTGCAACCCTGGGGATCGGGCGATTGCCACCAAGCAGGTCGAGGATTTCATGTCTGGCGAACATTAAGAAGGGCGCCATTCTCATCCCTTACTTCCCCGAGTAAGTAATCACTCGCTACTCCCCATCACCATTCTATCGTATATCTCCATTTGCATTTCCAAAGGTTAATCCGTGTGTTTTCCGCAGAGACAAGTTCTGCACTCTCATCGTCGTGCACCCGCAACACTCGCATGCAGTCTATCTCGACTTGGGTAGGGACAAGAAGAAAGACTACTCCCACATCAGGGCCCTTCTCAATGATGCTCTCACCGGCTTCGCCAACAAGGCGAGCCCCCTCAAAGTAGAGAGGAAATCCCGAGGAGGCTTGGTCTTAACCCACACAACCAACTTCCCCTGCCTCGGGCGGTCGAAGGAAGACAATGGGATGGACGCGTGGTACGCCATCCTTCGGATGCGGGAGTACATAAAGTACGCAGATGACATGTTGCTGCCAGAGAGTCTCGGAAACGGGTTTGCAAACATGGCGGATGCCCATGATAGAGAGATTAGTAAGAACTGGGGTCGCATCCAGCGAGTTCATTTGCACGGTAATCGTGCGGGATGTCAACACTAGGTCCGGCGAGTTCTTCTACGGCTACGGTCTACCACCTAATGACGAGATAGAACTCCGCTTGGAGATGTCGCGTGATGAGAGGCCGTTCAACACGCTTGAGGGCTGCCGTCCATTCCCCCTAGGCGTACAACCCGATCCTACGACGGGAACACTACCGCTAAAGCTTGAACGATATGTCTTTGAACTTCCGTATCTGTAATAATTGCTACATATTCCCATAGAATCGACTTGTTGCTTTTATTTAGTTGTATGGATGTGCATGTGAACATGTGTCTATAGTTTCATTTACTTTGCTATATATTTCAAGATTATGGCGTAGATACCTTAATAATTATTTGCATTTACTCGACCCCTACTTGCCTCGTATTTGGAGTTCGCCAATGATTAGAATGTTCGGTCACGCGTACACTCGGGGGTGGAGCCAGTGAGCCTTGGTGCGATGGCCACAAGTATCAATCTATTGTGCATCCTACCTAGCCTCACTGACTCCATCCCTGGATGTTAATATGTGTTTCGACCGACAAAGTATGAGGCACGCTATTTAATTCGTACTACTTGTCTTTTATTTGAGTTCGCACTTCTTAATTGCATTGGCCAATGATTAAAATGTTTGGTCACTTGTACACTCCGGGGTGGGGCCAGTGAGGCTTGGTGTGATGGCCACAAATATCAATCTATTGTGCATCCTACCTAGCCTCGCTGACCCCATCCATGTATGTTATTATTTATTTCGACCAACAAAGTATGAGGCACATGCTATTTAGTTTATACTACTTGTCTCTTATTTGAGTTGGCACTTGTTCATTGCATTGGTACTAACGTTTTACTTGTCTTGTGCATGGAGATGCCGACGACATATGTCGTGTACAAGGGAGGGTTCTGGAGTCTACGACGGCGGGAGGACTGTCGGAGACGGGTGCACCGCTTCGGCGGCAACGGCTACAAGGGATACCCCACTAGGGTGGAGGCGGAAGGAAGATACGCCCGTTATCTAGCGGGAGAGATGAGGGACATGAGGAGGAACCGGATGAAGACCATGGCCTTCGTGATGATGGTCATCGTGACCATGTTGTTCATGTTCTATGTGATTGTAGTTTAGGTTAGGAGCTACATTGTGAGGTGTATGACGACACTTGTGACGACTACCGAGACTTCTAACTTTGTGAAACTTAGTCCTTTGGTGTTGCATATGCACATGTTGTATGAATCACCATTCCGAAACGAGACTAGCGTATTTGTGTATTGATACCGAAATGAGACTTGGCTCTCTATGTGCTTCTCATATTGCATGTTCTCGCTATATAAATATGAGCTGTGTTGTAAATATATACTGTCTGTCAAATATGTATTCTAATATGCTTGGAAAAAGCTGAAAAAAGAATTTTCGAATTTATTGCCGGCGCACCTAAATGACCTCACTGCCGGCGCATGAGGAATGCGCCATTGCTCGACGCACTCGCTGCCGGCGCAGCTGGCCGGCGCGCCGGTTGAACGTGTCCTTTGCCGGCGAATCATCGATGGCGCGCCGGCGGTATCCATACTATCGCCGGCGAACAGCCTGGTGCGCCGGCAATGGCCAGTTATCACCGGCCCGTTCGCACCGGCGGGCTCTTGGTGCGCCGGCAATGGGCCTTTTAGGTTCGCCGGCGGTAGGCCTTTTCCTTGTAGTGTTGGATGAAAAAGAGGAGGAGAGTGATGAACAAAAGGAGGAAGAATGGATTAGCTACCCATGCCAACCTTCTAATGAGAGTAACTCTTTATCTCTTACACTATTTGATTGTCCTCCATGCTTACCAAAGGAGGTTGAATGTTATGTTCCTGTGGATTCTCTTGAAATATTCCCTATGAGTAAAACTTGCGAGAATAATTATGCTACTGTTATCTATGATAATCCATGCTACTTTGATAAATTTTATGATAATGCTTTGTTTGTTCCTGATGTCGAAATGCATGGTACTAAAGAGTTTTGCTTGGCAAATGTTTATGATAAATCTTTAGATGATGGTCCTATGTTACTTGATAATATTAATTGCACTACTAATGAAAATGGGATTGGAGAGATCATGACTTTATCTATGAGTCCCATATCTTTTGAGATTGATCAATCATCTTGTTATATTATTGATAAAAGCGGGTTTGAAAGTTTTAATCCTATTATTTCTGAGCTTGATAAAAATTATGTGTTTGTGAATCATGAAAAGCATGTTGTATGTGATAGTTATGTTGTTGAGTTTGTTCATGATGCTACTGGAAATTATTATGAGAGAGGAAAATATGGTTGTAGAAATTTTCATGGTACTAAAACACCTCTCTATATGCTGAAAATTTTGAGGTTACTCTTGTTTTATCTTCTTATGCTTGTCACTTTGTTCTTCATGAATTTATTTGTGTACAAGATTCCTAGGCATAGGAAGTGGGTTAGACTTAAATATGTTTTGAATTTGCTTCTTGATGCTCTCTTTTGCTTCAACTCTTATTTCTTGCGAGTGCATCATTAAAACTGCTGAGCCCATCTTAATGGCTATAAAGAAAGAACTTCTTGGGAGATAACCCATGTGTTTATTTTGCTACTGTTTTGTTGTGTTTTGGAAGTTGATACTACTGTAGCAACCTCTCCTTATCTTTATTTTATTGCAATGTTGTGCCAAGTGAAGTCTCTAATAGAAGGGTGATGCTAGATTTGGATTTCTGCGCAAGAACATATTTCTTGCTGTCACGAATCTGGGTATGATTCTCTGTAGGTAACTCAGAAAAATCTGCCAATTTACGTGAGTGATCCTCAGATATGTACGCAACTTTCATTAATTTTGAGTTTTCTGATTTGAGCAACGGAAGTACGTCTTAAAAATTCGTGTTTACTGGTTGTTCTGTTTTGACGGATTCTGTCTCTGTTTTTGCATTGTCTCTTGTGGACTTTAAGTGAGGCTTTCTAGACGTGGAGAGCTGTAGCTAATGTTTTATTGAGTTCTTGCAATGTGTCACTACGGGGCTAAAGTGGATTAAAGTTTTTTGAGTACTAACCCCTCTAATGAAGTTTATGAGAAGTTTGGTGTGAAGGAAGTTTTCAAGGGTCAAGAGAGGAGGATGATATATGATCAAGAAGAGTGAAAAGCCTAAGCTTGGGGATGCCCCGTGGTTCATCCCTACATATTTCAAGAAGACTCAAGCGTCTAAGCTTGGGGATGCCCAAGGCATCCCCTTCTTCATCAACTTATCAGGTTCTTCTATTGAAACTATATTTTTATTCGGTCACATCTTATGTGCTTTACTTGGAGCGTCTGTGTGTTTTTATTTTTGTTTATGTTTAAATAAATTCGGATCCTAGCAATCCTTGTGTGGGAGAGATACACGCTCCGCTTTTTCATATGAACACTTGTGTTCTTCGTTTTACTTTTAATGTTCAATGATAAAAGTTGGAAGCTATTGCATTTATTGCTATTTGGTTGGAAAAAGAAAATGCTTCATATTGTCTTGGATAATTTGGCAATTGTTTTGAGCTCTCAAGTAGATCATGATTAAGCTCTTGCATCATGTAGTTTAAACCTATTAGTGGAGAAATACCGTAGAGCTTGTTGAAACTGGTTTGCATGATTGGTCTCTCTAAGGTCTAGATATTTTTTGGTAAAAGTGTTTGAGCAACAAGGAAGACAGTGTAGAGTTTTATAATGCTTGCAATATGTTCTTATGTAAATTTTGCTGTACCGGTTCATACTTGTGTTTGCTTCAAACAACCTTGCTAGCCCAAAGCCTTGTACTGAGAGGGAATGTTTCTCGTGCATCCAAAACCTTGAGCCACAACCTATGCCATTTGTGTCCACCATATCTACCTACTATGTGGTATTTCCTGCCATTTCAAGTAAATATTTCATGTGCTACCTTTAAACCTTCAAAATGCTTCTCAATTTGTGTTGATGTTTTATAGCTCATGACGAAGTATGTGGTGTTTATCTTTCAATCTTGTCATTTACTCTTGACAGACTCTCACCAATGGACTAGTGGCTTCATCCGCTTATCCAATAATTTTGCAAAAAGAGCTGGCAACGGGGTTCCCAGCCCCAATTAATTAACTTGCATTAATAATTCTCTTCACGTGTTTTGCCACGATCTATCGAGTAAGCAACTTAATTTTGCAAATAGACACTCCTTCATGGTATGTGAATGTTGGAAGGCACCCGAGGATTCGGTTAGCCATGGCTTGTGTAAGCAAAAGGTTGGGAGGAGTGTCATCCATAAATAATGAAACTAAAATACATGTGTTAACAAAAGAGAAGAGGGATGATCTACCTTGCTTGGTAGAGATAACGTCCTTCATGGGAGCCGCTCTTGAAAGTCCGGTTGATGAGGTAGTTAGAGTGCCCACTACCATTCATTGACAACAACAAACACCTCTCAAAACTTTACTTTTATGCTCTCTATATGATTTCAAAACTTAAAAAGCTCTAGCACATGATTTAATCCCTGCTTCCTCTCGCGAAGGGCCTTTCTTTTACTTTATGTTGAGTCAGTTTACCTACTTCCTTCCATCTTAGAAGCAAACACTTGTGTCAACTGTGCATTGATTCTTACATACTTGCTTATTTGCATCCATCATATTACTTTGTGTTGACAATTATCCATGAGATATGCATGTTGAAAGTCGAAGGCAATTGCTGAAACTTAAATCTTCCTCTGTGTTGCTTCAATGCCTTTACTTTGAATTTATTGCTTTATGAGTTAACTCTTATGCGAGACTTTTGATGCTTGTCTTGAAAGTATTATTCATGAAAAGTTTTGCTATATGTTATCTATTTGTTAGCAACTATAGATCATTGCCTCGAGTCACTGCATTCATCTCATATGCTTTATAATAGTATGATCAAGATTATGTAAGTAGCATGTCACTACAGAAATTACTCTTTTTATCGTTTACCTACTCGAGGGCGAGCAGGAACTAAGCTTGGGGATGCTGATACGTCTCCAACGTACCTATAATGTCTGATGTTCCATGCTTGTTTTATGACAATACTTACATGTTTTGCTCGCACTTTATAATGTTTTTATGCATTTTCCGGAACTAACCTATTAACAAGATGCCGAAGTGTCAGTTCCTGTTTTCTGTTGTTTTTGGTTCCAGAAAGGCTGTTCGGGCAATATTCTCGGAATCGGACGAAATCAACGCCCATAACCTTATTTTTCCCGGAAGCTTCCAGAGAGACCGAGAGGGACAAGAGGGGAGCCCTAGGGGCCCCACACGTGGTGGCGGCGCGGCCCAAGGGGGGGCGCGCCCCCCTAGTGTGAGGAGGCCCCGTGGCCCCTCCGACTCTTCGCCTATTTAAGCCCTGGTGACCTAAATCTTCGATACCAATTGACGAAACTCCAGAAAGACTCCAGGGGCGCCGCCACCATCGCGAAACTCCGTTTCGGGGGACAGAAGTCTCTGTTCCGGCACCCGCCGGCACGGGGAAGTGCCCCCGGAAGCCATCTCCATCGACGCCACCGCCTCCATCATGCTCCGTGAGTAGTTCCCCCATGGACTACGTACGGGTTCTAGCTGTAGCTAGTTGGTACTCTCTCCCCCATGTACTTCAATACAATGATCTCATGAGCCGCCTTACATGATTGAGATTCATCTGATGTAATCGGTGTTGTGTTTGTCGGGATCCGATGGATTGTTACATTATGATTAGTCTATCTATAAAGTTTGTGAAGTTATTGTTGCTGCAATCTTGTTATGCTCAATGCTTGTCACTAGGGCCCGAGTGGCATGATCTTAGATTTAAGCTCTATACTTATTGCTTAGATTGTATCTACAAGTTGTATGCACATGTCTATGTCCGGAACCAAAGGCCCCAAAGTGACAGAAATTGGGACAAGCTGGAGGGGAAGGCTTAGATATGAGGATCACATGTTTTCACGGAGTGTTAATGCTTTGCTCCGGTGCTCTATTAAAAGGAGTACCTTAATTTCCGATAGATTCCCTAGAGGCCCGGCTGCCACCTGGCTGGTAGGACAAAAGATGTTGTACAAGTTTCTCATTGCGAGCACGTATGACTATATATGGAAAACATGCCTACATGATTAATAATCTTGATGTTCTATCTTAATGCTATTTCAATCCTATCAATTGCCCAACTGTAATTTGTTCACCCAACACTTGTTATTGGAGAGTTACCACTAGTGTAGATAGTCGGGAACCCCGGTCCATCTCTCATCATCATATACTCGTTCTACATGACATTGGAAGTAGTATCAACTATTTTCTGGTGCCATTGCTCTCATATTACTGCTTACTGCTGTTGTATTCTTGTTACTATTGCTCCCATATTACTGCTTGCTTTCACATCACCCCTGTTACTAGTGCTTTTCAGTGCAGCTGAATTGACAACTCAGTTGTTAAGGCTTATAAGTATTCTTTACCTCCCCTTGTGTCGAATCAATAAATTTGGGTTTTACTTCCCTCGAAGACTATTGCGATCCCCTATACTTGTGGGTTATCAAGCAGCTCCTCCAACTCCAAACGCAGGCGAAGGCGAATGTCATGCTCTTTTACGGCCACACAACGCTCACTCAGCACATGATCATCCCGGGCGTCAGCACGACCTCGGGGGGGGGGAGCTCGGCATCGTCCGTGACCCGGACCCTTCCTCCAAGGTCAACAACCCCGCCGACTGCGCCGTTTGGGTACACGCCCGGCGCGCAGGAATTGGGGGCACAGTCGGGGCGGTACGCGTACCCGTCACGGGATGGGTCACCGGAGGTGGGCGAGTCCATGACAGGGTCGTTGCCTTCGTCCATTGACCTCAACCGTGCGCCGGCGAACTCCAAAGCCCCCAAGCACCTGGGAGCAGCAGCGATGACCGGTGCACGCAACCTGCTCGATGATTTGTCGGCCGAGCGCGCGCCGCCATCGATGCAGGCACCGTCCACCGTGCAGGCCCCTCCGTCTTACCCGCCGACCATCGTGCCATATCCTTCGACCGAGCAGGCTCCCCAGCAACCTCCCATTGACACACAGGAGGACGCCACTACCTATCCCGGTAGCATGAACATCAAGGAGGAGCCGTTGTTCGCTGAGGAGATCACACAAGCCGCAGCGGCCCAAGCTCGAGATTGCCGGGTTAGTAAAAGAACCAGCAACTATACGGTGCAGCAGGACAAGGTGCTCGTCGATGGATGGTTGACCATTGGGCAAGATGCATTGATAGGTGCCGAGCAGAAGGGGACCGCATTCTGGCGCCGGATTTATGAATACTTCCATGAACATCGCAAATACGGACAGGAGCCATTTGAGAGTGACCGCATCGAGCTGTCCCTCCAAAAGAGGTGGGGAGCAATTCAAACAGAATGCAACAAGTTCCAGGCGGCGTATGATCACGTGAAGCGGATGCCCGTTAGCGGCATGGGCATGAAGGACTTGGTATGAATCTTAACCTCAACTTGTTCATTCGGTGTTTGCACATATGTTTATCATTGTTGTCTCGCTTTGCTCTAGGTGTGGAAGCTTTGGATTTCTACAAAAGTAACAATGAACAAAAGACCTTTGCCTTCCCTCATTATTGGAAGGAACTCCATCGCACCCCCAAGTTCCAGGAGGGGTACGACGGTACCTGGCCACCTTGGGTACGACGGGTACCTGGCCACCTTGACTGGCAACAAGACCGCCAAAGATGCCACGGTCATTGACCTTGATGGTGGGTAGCCTTGCGGTAGCTCCGCTTCTCGTGCTAGTCGTCCACGCGGGCACAAGTCAACCAAAGCCGACATGAAGCGTGATGCTTCGGCCATGCAATTGTTTGGCACTTTGAAGGAGATGCATGCTGACAGAGAGGTGTCCACGGACAAGAGGGATGAGAGGAGGCGCCGGGAGAAAGAAGAGGACAATAAGAACTACTTCGATGTCCAAAAGAAGAAGATTGAGATTGAAGAGGTGAAGGCCAAGACCAAAGCTAGAGAAATTGAGCTCAAAGAGAGAGAAATTGAGCTCATAGCAATGGCAAGGGCCAAAGAGGTGGAGTTGAAGGCGAAGGAAGTTGAGCTCAAACGGCAAGTCGAGGACAACCTGATCATGAACGCCGACTTAACCACCATAAGCGAGGTGAAGAGAGCTTGGTTCGAGAAGAGACAGAAGGAGATCCTAGAGCGCACAAATTGAGTTGACAATCTCAATTTGTAATTTTTATTTTTTTCAAACTATGGCACATTTCGTTTCTTCGTTATGCTACATTTTATTTGATATTATTTTATGCTATTCGATATTATTCTATATTTGTTAGATATTATTCTATATTTTTAGATACTATTTATAAGCATGTGTGGCCAAATGGCCCATTTCCCAAAGAAATAGGCCAAATGGGCAAATGGGTGGCCGCTACGTGCGACCCAAACGGACACGCGAACTCGGGGCGTTGTCCGCGTGTCCGCGCGGCCACCCAAACGGACGGCCCAGCGCGTTTTTTTGGGTCGCAGCGTTGGAGATGCCCTTAGCCTTGTGACGCAACTGAAGACCATCTCACTTCCCCTTTTCTCCCCTCCTCCCACTTGGTTTCTCCCGTTGTCGCCCTCGTTCTCACCCATCCCACATTCTCGTCACCGTCGCACACTGTTAGAGCATCTCCATCGGCGCCCGATAGCAATTTGGGGGTCGGCAGCGAAAATGGGCTCGCACCGGCGCGCCCCAAACGGCGCCGGCCAATTTTGGAGCCCAATAGAATCACCGGCAACCCCGTGCCGGCCCCTTCGCCAAGGGCTTGAATCGGGCGCGCCGGCACCTCGCGGCACGTCTGAAAACGAGTGTGGGCTCCGCCTGGCAGCCAGACACACCGTTTTCCCACCTCCTACACACGCCCGAGCCGACTCCCACCCCTCTAGATCGTCACTGTCACCATCGCCGCCGCGCCCACCCTGGTTGCAATAGACACCGCTGACTGTCTAGGAACCGCCGTCCATCTACACGACCGGCACCCCCTCGACCGACGGCCGCTGTTTCGCCCAGAACAGAGTTCGCCGCCACCGCGATAGTATCGCCCCGCCCGCAAGGTGTTCGTCCGTTTGCCGCGATGGACAGCGACGACGAGATGATGATGCAGCTATTCACGGAGGAGCAGAACGCTCAGGCTGTTCGGCGGCAACAACAACAGCTGATTCTGACGAACATGTTGCGCGTTCGCCAGCCTTTCTTCGTCGTGCCTCGGCGCGGCGGCTCAAAGCCAGGCAATAGGAGGAACATCAACCGGCATCGTGAAGCCGGCGCAATGCTGCTTGACGCCGACTACTTCAACGACGACGCGACTCATTCGCCGAAGGAATTTCGGCGCCGGTTTAGGATGAACAATGACCTGTTCTTGAAGATTGTCCACGGCGTCAGGGAGTACGACATGTACTTCATGGCCAAGAGATATTGCACAGGTTTGTGGGGCTTCACCTCAATTCAGAAGTGCACTGCTGCAATGCGATGTCTTGCATACGAAGCTCCTCCAGATACATCCATACGAATGGCAGAGTCGACATGCACAGAGACTCTCTACAAGTTCTGCCGAGCCGTCATAGCGGTGTTTGGTAAAGACTATTTGAGAGCACCAAAAGCAGATGATACATCTCGGATCCTGCAGAAGAATGCAGCAAGAGGGTTTCCTGGGATGCCGGAAGCATTGACGGTATGCATTGGGGCTGGAAGAATTGCCCTTTTGCTTGGCAGAGGATCTACAAGGGCCATACTGGTGAGTGCAGTACCAGGAGCTTTGGATTTGGCATGCATTTTTTGGCATGGCAGGAACAAACAATGATATCAACATGCTGTAGCGTTTTCCGGTGTTTGCCAGGCTAGCTAAGGGACAAGCTCTTGCCGTGAAATTTGAGGTAAACGGCCACGCATACAACAAGGGGTACTATCTAGCTGATGGTATCTACCCGACGTATGCTACATTTGTGAAGACAATTCCCTCTCCATCAAACGAGATGGAAGCCTATTTTGCAACATGCCAGAAAGCAGCACGCAAGGATGTTGAGCGTGCTTTTGGGGTGCTTAGCAGCGTTTCGTCATTGTTAGGTACCCTGCTCTCACTTGGTCTGAGGCACATATGTGGGAGGTGATGAACGCCTGTGTGATCATCCACAACATGATCATTGAGAGTGAGTGCAACGCACCTGCGCAGGATGATCATCCATTTGATTATCAAGGGTCACTAGCTGAGGTAGAGCATGTGCCCCAAGAATTTGCTGATTTTCTTCATATGCACAATGAAATTCGAGATGCAGGTATCCATGCACAGCTGAAGGCGGATCTAGCTGCGCATTTGTGAACGAGGAGATGAGCAGCCAACAATGCATGATTTTATTTCTATTTGTTTGCCTGTACGAATAATTTAAGTATTATTTGTTTGTTGGGTTGTACGAATAATTTAAATATTATTTGTTTGTTGGTTTGTATGAATAATTTAAGTACTATTTGTTTGACTGGTTGCATGAATAATTTAATTTTATTTGTGTGATTCTATGAATAAAATGTGATTGATATGTTATTTCAAAATATTGTAAAAAAAAACCTTGGGGGCCGCCGTTTAGGAGGCGCCGGTGTGGAAACAACGTCCTCAAATGGAGGATGCACTGCCAGCACCTCCCATACAGCAATGCCGACGGCCCTGCCGGCGACTATTTGAGAGCCACCAGTGGAGATGCTCTTAGTCGATCTCGCCATGCCGCCAAAGTCGGAGGCGGCGAAGGTGTTGACGCCATCCCATCAAGATCTGATGAAGAAAATGAAGGAACGAGCGATCTTGACGGTCGACATGTCAAACATGGACTCGGACGTGAAGGAGTGGTATATGGTGCAGTGGGTTGTCATCTTGCACCGAAGGAGGGCACCGGTCAGCGCCAACACGGGCGGCGGGAGAGCCCTCTCTTCCATGGAAGAGTCGGCGTCAACGAGCATTGGAGCCATCGTCTATTTGATTTCCATTCAATTCATGCGGCGTTGTAATTTGTGTGGCCGGACATTCAATTCATGCGGCTTTAAATTTCTTGTACGTTTTGATTTTGATAATTTTTAAATTCTGAAAAGATGGGACAAAAATATTTTGGGGAAGCGGCTGCGAAAATGCTCCCCATGTGTCCGATCGACGCCGGGCGCGGATGAAGATGCTCATTTTACATGTAGGCGTTCTTTAGGGTAAATTTACCTGTAGACTGTAGTTGTAGTGTAACGAATCCCACTGCCGTGCATGTGCAGTGGCTGTGTTCCGCAAGATCTCCGGTTGTCCCGTTCCATGTCGGGGACGCGCGTCCTTTCGGAGCGAGCGTACACAGGGAAGGCACCCGCGCCGTCCGCCCACACCCCATGTGGGCAGTGGGCTTCTGCGTACTGCGCCGCGCTGCGCTTTCGCCGAAAGCATCCGCCATCCCAACCAACTGCCGCTTTCCAATCCTAACGGTCGGAAAGCACGTCAAGGCCCCTACTAATCCTCATCATACTCATCATCATCGCGCTCAAGGCCGAGGGAGAACTACGCGCGCACGTCTGCCGCGCCGCGCCACGCCGTGCCGTGCACATCGCTCGCTCCACGCTGCTTTCCCTTTGCTCTGCACGGCACGGCGAATCCAGTGGCAAATCTCGTTAACAAGAGGAGAGGCCTTGAAGCTTCCGCTTAAAATGGTTATAGGAATGCTGCCAGCTGTGACGGTTCCGAAAATGTTGCCCGTTAGGTTTTCTTTTTAGTTTTAAAGCAGTCGATCCTGCCATCCAATTAGATAGAATAGAGTGTTTAATTACAGAAGTTTTTGCCCGAACAAAGAGAGTAACCAAACAAGACTAAAAATGAGGCATTCTACGAAGCCGCGGCAATGTCTCCTGGTCCTGAGAGTGGAAAAGCCCTCTGCGATATCTCCTCCCAAACTAGATGAGCCACCAAGTCCGGTTGCAACACTTTATTGTGAAATAGCCGCCTATTACCCTCCTTCTAAATTCCCCACATGGTGTATATGAGGGCTCCGCTTGCCTCCCTCCGCTTTCCTTTAGGGATCCCGTCACCATGCCGTCCCACCAAGAGTCGATGTTGTTTCCCAAGGAAGGAGGGGTCACTCCAATTGTGGCGTTCCACTCGAAGATTTTCTCCCTAACCAACTTGGAGAAGCTGCAATCCAACAGGAGGTGTAGCACTGTTTCAGGATGGATCCTGCAAAGCTTGCAAATTGGGTCATGAGGCCATCCTCGAATAGCCATATTCTCCGCTGTCAAAATCTTTCCATGCAACACCAACCAAGCGAAGAAACGACACTTTGGCTCCCCGTGAGCCTTCCAAACCTTTGATGTTCTAAAGGGAGGAAAGGCTCTAGTGAACTGACAGCGATATGCCGAGGCCGTGGAGTATATCCCCGAGGTTGTCCATCTCCAGGAGATGGCATCTGGGCGAGGCTGAAGTTGTACCTCTTGGAGTGCAGCCCAGAGCACCACGAACTGCGAGAGTTGTCGGCGTGGATAGGTGGAAAAGAGAACGCATCCAATTCCTATCTTGGAGCTCCTTTTGGACCGATCTAGACTTTCTTGTTGCAATAGCGAAAAGGTCGGGAAATTGCAGCTTTAGAGCGCATCTGGGCATCCAACGATCGTGCCAAAATAATGTCTTTGCACCGTCTCCAATGAAAATATTTGTAGATGCTCCGAACAGATCCATGTCAGCTGCATCACAAGAGAGAGCCATACCCTGCCAAGGCCGCGACTCATCCGTCCATGCAAACTAAGGCCACCGTAGTCTCATAGCCCTGCCAAACTTCTCGATGTTGAAAATACCCAATCCGCCTAACTCTTTTGGTCTACAAACCGTGCTCCAATTAACCAAAGAGTGTGGGCGGGATCCTGGAGCCGCCCCCGGCTTCATCCAAAGTTAGCTGCGCTTTATTCTCTCGATTCTTCTGATGATCCACGTCGGGAGCTTGAAAACTGCAAGGTGGTAGATAACCATGGCAGAGAGAACGGATCGGCAAAGAAGCACCCTTCGCGCTTTGGTGAAGTGCTTGCCCCACCACCCACCCAACCTGATGCCAAGCTTATCGATTAGAGGATGAAAATGTACCTTGAGCCGGGAGTGGTGCAGCGGTAATCCAAGGTACGCGTATACCTGTAAGTGGCCACGCTCGTGGCAGCCCACCAAGTGCCGCTTGTGCCCGTTCAAGCTAAACGGAATGATACAGCCCGTTCGTATAATACCGTTAACATTAGCGGCCGGCCGCCTGCCCGCTCCCGTCGCTCGCCCTGCCTCCGCTCCGTAACAATTAGCAAGGAGTGTGTTGCTAGCTAAGATTGCGCGTGCCCGGCCGTTTTGTCATTTTTTTTATTCTCTCGATCGATCTGTTCCAAGACGCAAATAACACTAGCTCGAAACTCTGTGAACGACAAAAATGACAGATTGATGCCCAAAAACAACATAGCGATAGATTTAATTGCATGGATTTTTTTCTCCTGACAAAGAATTTTTCTCCTGCTCTTCTATACATGAGAGAGACTCAAGAAGATCCAGCCCTTTTTTTATGAGGACATAATGTAACCTGAGCATAAATTAAGACGTTAACTTTAACACCACAGAATCCACAGTTTAAGTGACAATTGTCATAAGCTAGCAAATAAGAAAATCCATTACAAAATATGTATAAGCAGTTCAAAACAACACTTCACAAGTCATAACCAATGATCCGGAGCTTAGTTAATCAGCAGTACGTGCATCACAGGAATATCAGTGCATCAGCAAATCCCAAGTTTAGTAAATCCCTGGTCTCCAAAATATTACACTAGGATCCTGATACACTAGGATGACCTTCATTCACTTTCTTTGGCTTGGACCATGAGATCTGCTTGCATTTTCTTCATCTCTGGCAACCTTTCCATCCATTCTTGCTGAAACGTATGTACACAAATATGAGAGTTACTACAGGAATGTATAAAATCTCCTATTCAGGAGATGGTGATGCAATGATTTCTTATAAAGTAACTGAATAAGAATGATGCTATATTACAGTCATGGAGGAATCTCAAGTGGGCATCAGGTATCTCAAGCAAAACATCAAGAAGGTTAAAAATCACAAGGTCTGCTACCAGAATCTCAAGTGGATTGAAAATACAGTACTCGCAGTTGCTATTAACTAAACAAGCAGGGGATGCAATAGATTAAGTACTCTCATCTCAATTCCCATTGCATTAGACTAGTAGAGTAAACTTTCAGAGTATAACAAATACAGTAATATCTCATAAGCAAATGCAGCAATATCTCATAAACTTTCAGCTAGTGTACTACTTTAAACAAGTAACTCTTCCGACTAGTGTACTACTTGTTTACCTGGAACAATCACGAAACCTCATGAGGTTTGCTTTCTTCGCAAGAAGGTTCTGCAACAATTATAATCAAAATAAGCCAGATGATACATATTAACCAAATATATTAGCATATTTACGAAATAGAGTAGACGCTAAAAGAAATGCTTACCACCACGCCTAATCCAATCCCCAAAACACATCAATGCTTCAACACTTTCGGCTCCAAGGCTAGTTCTGTGATCTCATGGTAGGAACTAGCAGAATAGAATTTCCATAAACTATAGTGAACTACATTAGCAATCTCAAGGTTAGTACCAGCAAGACCAAGAACTTACTTTTGAATCAATAGTTCTCGCAACTTTTGCTGCTCTTGAGCTTTCACTTGCACGAGATAGTGACCTTTTGCCCCCATGGACATCTCTGGACCGCTGCGGCTCCTCACAGGCCTCACCGGACTCCTGCAGTTAAGAATGAAAACAATTGCTGGATCAGAAACAATTTGGAATTGCAGTTACATTTTCGTACAGTAACATTTCATCATGATTCAACTTTTCCTTAACTATGATAACCCCCTTTTTTGCTTCTTATTAGTTTGTTTCCATGGACTGAGCCATACTGGCAGGCAAGCTGTTAGCCTGTTACCTGATGCAATATGTTTCATGCTTGTAATCAGACAATGTTTGTTGCTAGTTCTTTATGTTCAGTACACAAATGTTCTGATGACTCTGAAAAGCTATATTTAGAAATTTCATGTGAACACAAGTGATATTGTGCTATGACAATTAAAAGTAGTACAGTTTGACCATTGCTGTCTTAGTTTTACACTTCTATTAGCTATCAGCGCATACCCATCCTAAGAAACTTGAGCCTAAGAAACTTGTCTAGATCAGAAACTTGAGCAGATTATGAACCAATATTTCTCACGCATGCAATATTTCTCAATAATATCATGACAACAAAAGGATATGGCAAGCAGTTTCGTTTGAGAAGGACATGGGCAACAATTTCACAGTAATCAAATCGCTTTTAGCTCCCCAAATTTGTGGAACAATTTCACATGTATAACAAGATCATGGCCTCATTGGCGAGTACCTGAACAACGGTGTCACGACTATTTCCCTTCACCACCTGCTTGAGCTTCTTGCCATCCGGCTAATCAAGAAACAAGGTCAAGGTCACGGTCAAAATCTTAGTAAGCATCCAGAATGCGTGCTTCTAGGACGAGGATATCAAGGTCAAGAATTTCTCTTCTTCTTCCGAATATGGCTGCCATCCTTCTCCTTCTTCTGAACTGGACTGGTTCCCTTCTCCTCGAATACCTCGTCGGACACCGGCTGCTCAACGCACGGGATGGAGGCGGCCGGATAAGAGGAGTTCACGGGAGGATCGGAGGGATGGAGCGGCGGCGGTGGATCTGTTCCTTGGGGGAAGAGCAACAAGAGGGGCGGCGGTGGATCTGATCCTTGGTGGGGAGAGCGGAGGGATGGGGCGGCGCCCGCCTCCATCGCCATGGAGGGGGACAGGAGCGGCGCGGCGGCGGTAGCGGGGAGCCGTGAGTAGCCGCTACGATTTTTCTTTTCTGACTGGGTGTCTATTTAGCAAGTTGACTGGGCTTGGGCTAGCGGCGCCGTGGGCCGCCGTTTCCATTTACAGATATAGTACGCGCAAGGGAAAACGCCCCGTTTAGCTGGGAAAATTTGCAATGCCTCTGAAATCTGCTCCTCGGTGCACCTTATTGGGAAGGCTTCGGATTTTGCCAAATTTGTTTGCAGCCCGCTTGCACCGCCAAAGGTGTCCAAGATCTGGCGAACCACTCTCATGTCGTCTGGATCAGAGCCCACAAAAATGCCCGTGTCTATCTGAGTATAAGCCGTTGGGCATGCATCCCGGATTAAAACGGACAAACTCTCAGATTTACCGATTTTTACGGGTCCGACGCAAGCGTATCAAAACAGCCACTTGAGGATGCCTTAGCCCCGATTTCAAAATCTTCATTTAGTAGTAAGTGCGATTTCAAAATCTCTAATTATGAACAATTTGTTAATGAGACTCATTGACTAGGGCCACATGCATGTAGGATGGAGATTCGAGTGCTCCTACATCACACGCATATCACATCAAATCTATGGACGGATCCAAGAAGGATCCAGCCGTCCGTTTGCTGCAAGGGTGGGATTTGCTGAGCTAGGATAATCTATCGCTAGTGGTACGTAGCCGCCCCAGTCGACATCTGTAATTATGATGAACAGGGTGTCGATGACAGCATCACATGCCGCAACTTGTTCACTGCATTGGGTACACACGCGACCCAGCTTACGTGCTTCCGTCCTTGCTCGGCGCAGACATGTCAACGGAACATCTTAGGGCATCTCCAGCAGCGCGATGCATTTCAGACGTTCAAAAGTGGTCGCGAGCGTCTGTTTGTGTCGCCCCCGCGCATCCATTTGCATCTGGGTGTACTCCCATCGGGGCGATCCATTTTTTGAATTGCAACACAGTTAAAAACTTTCAAAGTAGTACATAAAAATGCATAAAACTATACAAAGTAGATCTATAGGCCTAGACTACTTGCTCCCTAACGGACCGGCACCGTCGTTGCGACGCTCCGTCGTCTGCTTCTCCGCTGCCTCCTGCGCGGCCGCTATGGCTCGGTGCGCCGCCGCGTCCTGGCTTAGTGCCTGCTCCAGCCTCGCATTGGCGGCGTCGTCCTTGAGCGTCTCGAAAGACTCGACGATGGCCCTCTGCTCCACCGCCCCCTCCTCCGGAGTAGGCGCATCAGGGTCATCGGAGAACCAAGATATCTCCGAGTCGGAGTCCTCCGCTGCAGCGGCGGCCGTCAGCCTGCGCTGTTCCAGCTCGGCGTCCAACGCCGCGTGGCCCGCTAGCTCCTCTTGTGCTTCCTTCTCCGCTTCAGCCAGGGCCGCGGCGTCCCTGACCGGGTCGAGGAGGTCGCCCGTGATGTCTTCGGAGTCGAACTCCTCGGAGAAGCTCGAGGTAGGAGGAGGTGGAGTGGGAGGTGAAGGTGGAGGTGGAGGCGCGGCAACCTGGCCGCGCCCGACGCTGCTCATGGTGGATCTGCTGGAGGCTGAGAGGAAGCGGCGCTACGGCAGCGGCGTCTAGGATTTAGTGGGGAGGAGATGAGATGCTCGCGCCCCTGTATATATAGGTCGGAGGCAGGACGGCGGTCGCGCCACGCGTGGCATCGCCATTACTACGTGCGCAGAGGTAGGCGACGGTCGCGCCACGCGAGGCATCGCCATTTACGCGGCCGCAGACTGCCGAAGCGACGCCTCGCTGCCAGTATGCGGCGGAGAAGACGCATCGACGCAGGGTCGCTGCCAGGCGGGCCCGAAGAAACGTCCGCTTGACGCGAGCGGACACTTTCCGCGTCCGCCAGAGACGCATCCCAGACGCATATTTGGGCCAGGTTTGCGTCTCCGCGGACGGCCCGGTCACTTTGCGTCGCCCCGCTGGAGGTGGTGCCAGACGCATTTCCGGTCACGGCGGATGAAAACGGTCGATCAACGTCCGTTTGCGTCGCGCCGCTGGAGATGCCAAACTGATATATGCAGAAATCAACGTACCACCAACGGTGTTCTTTTATGTTTCTTTTTCACCAATACAATACGCAAAGGCTTTTGCGCAGTAGAGGTGCCATGACCATGATGATGTGATGCCAAACTGATATTATCGATAGATTTTCATTTTCTTTTACAGTTTTTCCTTGTGATCTTTATGATTCATATATAGGATTTGCCGCATTCCTATAAAGACAATTGACTATATATGCAGAAATCCTAACTTGGTCACTTCTTTTTGTGTGTTATATCTCATCGAAATAAACAATTTTAGTACATCATAATGCTTACTTTCGTTGCGTTAGTGTCCTACTGTCCTTGAAAGATCCCATGATTACGTGGTACGTGTCACACACGTCCCCGCTTGTCTTGACTATAATAACACCGCACCGTTCTTAGTTCATTATATCATCAGATATATTCTAGCTCCAGTAAATTTCCGATTCGCATGCTTAATTAAGTTGTACTCCTGCTGAATGCTATACCTAAACACCAAGATGTGCGTATGTATGTCAAACTACCGACGATCACATTACACTTGCATTACATGTCTGATCCCACCATTACCCATTTATTATGCAGAAGCCATGTACATGTACTACATATTAGAAGGAAAAAACAATCAACACATATACACATCTACACCGACCCAAGTGCCCTCTTGTAGCACAAGTGTACAACCGCGATATAGACCAAAGATAAATGCACGAGTTTCACCAATAATTTCCTATAAGTGCACCATGATTTGAATCCTTTCGAGTGGAGTCTTTACTTCATGGCTTCGTCACCTTGATCATGAGGAGGCCGCCTTAACACAATAAGGTCATGTGTGCACAACTAAGCCAACTCTTTACAAGACAATCATGGGCTTAAGGTTTGATAATGAAGTACCGACACACTTAAATCTTTGTGAAAATTAGGACAATGCATGCTTGTTAATACTTGTAAGAGTTAATGGGATGTAAATTAGAAACACGGAGTATAAAACCATCTCCTAAGTACACCACAACAAAAATACACATTAACAATAAAAGTTATATAATTAATCCCGAGGGCAAACATCTAGCGTAGACGTCATTTGAGAGTTATGTGTATTGTTTATCCACGATAGTTGATCACATTATATGCTAAACAATAGCTAGGACTTGTCCATATGCTCAATCATACTTTAAAATCTTCATCTTCTGTACTACAAGTCAAGTAGTTGCACAACACTCTATTTGTGAAGAAATAATACGAGAGAATAGATATACAACTAAAATAATTAAGTGCATAGAATTATCCCTTTCGTTGCTCTTACGAAAGCCTAAATATGCTCAATCCACCCCTACTTTTAGCACCGTACCTTTTATATTTGCTAAAATATTCTCCTCTCTATTGCACAAGATATTTTAAGGATGAAAGTGCCAAAAATAGATATTTTCTTTCAACCGGTACCTCCAATGTACGGTCACATATTCGTGTTTGCTGTAACTTATGCCGGCTCATGTTTGTAGAACATAGGACATGTTCAAAGGCAGATAGTACATCCTTTGAACTAATCAGCAGTAATAATTGCACTTTTCTTTAGAGAAAAGAATAATTTAATTACTCAAGTCATGATGACAATTACACATGAGAGGAAAAAGTGCAGGGAGGCACCCCACAAAAGGCTCGTGTCGGGAGGTGTGGGGTACGTTGTGGTACAAGGCCCACACCTTGTGAAGGTGAGGTTCCGTGGAGCGAATCCTTGCTTCGACATTGATCTCGCCGCATTCTCGGTGATGGAAGCTATGGGTGATGGTGTGCGACAAGGATGGTGTTGGGTGGTTCTAGGGCCATGGCGTGCGTTGCCGCGTTTATTTACAGACGAGGATGTCGCTGCGCATTTATGTCATCGCGTGGGGGAAGAGCAATGACGACGAGATGTGTCACCTGCCGCCTGATGGGGAACCGACAAGGTCTTTAATTGGCGCCTTTATCTTTGGTAGGGTTGACCCGCCTGCCAATATCCTACGTGGCGCTAGCGCTGGCTTCTTTACGGTGCCCACAAGCCACCCCCTACGGGCTAGGGTTTGTCTGGGGGGACACATGATAGTTTTTTGGGTCGTGCCAGCCCCAAATAGTCATTAGAGGCCGCAATTGGGGGCATTCTTTTTTGGGTCCGGCGCCCCAAAAGGCTCGCAGTGAGGCCTTTAGAGGCACGACTGAAGATGCTCTAGGACATGTTCAAAGGCAACATATACATCCTTCGAACTAATCATCAATAATAATTGCACTTTTTGGTAGAGAAAAGAAGAATTTGATTACTCAAGTCACGATGACAATTAAACATGGAAGGAAAAAAGCGTCTGGAGGAGCCCCTCGGAAGCCTCATGTCGAGAGGCGCGAGGTACTCGTTTCGGTACATGGACCACACCTTGTCGATGGTGAGGTTCCGTGGGGCAAATCCTTGCTTCGACATTCATCTCGTCGTGTCCCGGTGATAGAAGCTATGGGCGATGACGTGCGGCAAGGAGGATGTTGGGTGGTTCTAGGGCGATGATGTGCATCGCCGTGTTTGTATAGAGACAAGGATGCCGCCGCGCATTTACGCCGCCACGTGGGGAAGACGCGACAACGACGAGACACGTCACCTGCCGCCACCTGGGGAACCGACAAGGTCTTTAATTGGCACCTTTATTTGGCAGGGCCGACCTGCCTTTCGGTATTCTATGTGCCATTAGCGCCGGTTGTTTTCCGGCGCCTCCAGGCCAACCCCGCCCACATGAGAATTTTTTAAGCAGCGCCGGTCCCAAATAGTTATTAGGGGCCATAGGCTTTTTTCGGCGCCTCCTTAAAGCTTTGACGAGGCCTTTAAAAACGCGACCGAAGATGCTCTCTAGAACGTGTTCAAGTTCAAGGGCAGGAGATACGTCTAATCAGGAGTAATAATTACACCTTTTCACGGAAAATAAGAATTTAATTACTGAAGTTATGATGCCAATTAAACATGGGAGGAAAAAAACAAGAGAAGTGTACATTGGTAGCAATGGCTCATGTCACTTGTATTCTTTGCTAAAAAAATCACTTGTATTTATTGTTGTTGTCTTTTATACATACTTCTGCATGAACCTACACCGTCTTTTACTCGCTTGAGGTTGTGTTTTCATAAAGACTTGTACTGTACATACGAATTGTTTCTCCTTCACAGCAGTGGAAAAGGTCAAGTGACACGGCAAGATGTGGATCACCTCACACTAGTGTACGTTCGTAATAACTGTACGACGGTCTGGTACGAGTGCATGGCACCACGGATGAGATATTTCCATTTTTAGCATCCACTCGTCGTTGGATGAATCTAGACATGGCGAGAACAATGGTAACCGTAAAAGCCCTAGATTGGGAAAGGAAAACCGACCAGGCCAAAACTGCTCGGGAGGCGTACGAAACGGAGATAAGGTTGGCTGGCTGTGAGAGAGAAAAAAAATATCTCGTACCCGGGCCCAGGTGTCATTGGCCGGCCGCCGTGACGGGCGCGCCCCCATCGCGCAGCCGCACAAGGCCAGCCACAGAAAAGAGGAAAAGCCTTCGCGTCGTCCGGGCGACCGGAAAGAATCCCTAAATATTTCCCCATTCGCCCCCCCGTCCCCCTTTCCCACTCCACAACCCTCCTCCCCCACCACCACCACCACCACCCTCCCCGTTGAAATCCGCGGCGGAGCGGATCGGCGTCAGATCGGAGACCCCCGCGCCGCGCCGATGTCCGGCCACCTGGGGAGGGCCATGAGCTTCGGGATCCCGGACCTGGCCCTCGGCCTGGTGCTCAACTACGTCGACGACCCCTGGGACCGCGACGCCATCTCGCTCGTCTGCCGCCACTGGAACAGGTTCGACGCGCAGAGCCGCAAGCACGTCACCATCGCCATGGCCTACTCCACCACGCCCGCCCGCCTCCTCCGCCGCTTCCCCTGCCTCGAGTCGCTCAAGCTCAAGGCCAAGCCCCGGGCCGCCATGTTCAACCTCATCCCCGAGGACTGGGGCGGCTCCGCCACGCCCTGGATCCGCGAGCTCTCCGCCTCCTTCAGCTGCCTCAAGGTGCTGCACCTCCGGAGGATGATCGTCTCCGACGACGACATCGCCGTGCTCGTCCGCGCCAAGGCGCACATGCTCGTCTCGCTCAAGCTCGACCGATGCTCCGGCTTCTCCACGCTCTCCCTCGCCCTCATCGCACGCTCCTGCAAGTAATTTTCTCGGTTCCCCCCTACCTCCTCCTCCTCCCCTGCTTCTTCTCCTTCTTCACGGATGAGCGCGTAGATTAGCTTGCTTGATTCCTCCTGCCTGTCCTCTACGGATGAATTGCTACTACGTACTAGTTTCGCTTGTATTTCGGTGGATTTCCTCTTTCGAAATGGTGTTTGCTCCTCCTGCAACTAGTAATTTCTCGTTTCCCGTGCTTGTTCTCGTTCACGGATAAGCATAGATTAGCTCGCTTATTACAGTTTCTCGTGCTTGTCCTGCAGATGTATTACTACTACGTAGTAGTTTCGCTTGTATTTCGGTGGATTTCCTCTTTCGAAATGGTGTTTCCTCCTCCTGCAACTAGTAATTTCTCGTTTCCCGTGCTTGTTCTCGTTCACGGATAAGCATAGATTGGCTCGCTTACATACAGTTTCTCGCGCTTGTCCTGCAGATGAATTACTACGTAGTAGTAGTTTCGCTTGTTTTTACATGGATTTGCTCTTCGGTTATGGTGTTTTTCTTCTTGGAAAAGGTTAATAGATGGGTGTTCGTAACCTATCCGATAAGGGGTTTTTTTTCCCTCAGAGAGAAAAGGGGAAAGTGCGTGTAACGTTTTGCTGTTACCTTTTATTCACGATGTAAAAACATCTTGGTAGGAATTGGGATGAACTCTAGCTTTATAGAATATACTACTGCTAGGAATACTTTAACTGCTGTAATTTCTGTTTTAACTTCCCGTGCTTGTTTGTCGTTCACAGATAAGCATAGATTTGTTTGATTGCAGTTTCTCCTGCTTGTCCTGCAGATGAATTACTAGTAGTTTCGCTTGTTTGTAGATGGGTTTTCTCTTCGGAAATGGTGTTTTTCTTCTTGGAAAAGGTTGGTGGATGGCATGTCTGTAAAAGGGAACCTATCCGATAAGGGGTTTTCCCCTGAGAAAAGGGGAAAAGTGCGTGTAACGTTTTGCTGTAGCCTTCTCTTCATTTTTCGAAATGGGGTATAACCTTTTCTTCATGATGTAAAAAACACCTTTGGTAATCTTAGGAATTGTGGATGAACTTAAGTTTTAGAGTACTAGAAATTGGTAAATGTGGAGTTCAACTGCCGTAGTTTCTACTTTGACAGTGAGTGCCCAACTTGTTTGATTCGCTGACACTTCTGTAAAGCATCCTGCTACTCTTACGGATTGAGGATGAACACTAACTTTTGAATATTAGGAATTGGGAAATGTGGACTTTAACTGCCGTAATTTCTACTTTGACAGTGAGTACCAAACTTGTTTGATTCGCTGACACTTCTGTAAAGCATCTTGCTACTCTTACGGATTGGGGATGAACTCTAATTTTTGAATACTAGGAATTGGGAAATGTGGACTTTAACTGCCGTAATTTCTGTTTTAACTTCCCGTGCTTGTTCTCGTTCACAGATAAGCATAGATTAGCTCGATTACAGTCTCTCCTGCTTGTCCTACAGATGAATGATTAGTAGTTTCGCTTGTTTTTAGATGGATTTTCTCTTTGGGAATGGTGTTTTTCTTCTTGGAAAAGGTTGATGGATGGGAGGTTTGTGATAAGGGGGTTTATTCCATGAGAAAAGGGGAAAATTGCGTGTAACGTTTTGTTGTAACCTTTTCTTCATGATGTATATATATCTTGCTACTCTTAGGGAGTCTAGCTTTAGAATACCAGGAATTGGGAAATGTGGACTTCAGTTGCCACAATTTCTGTTTTAGCTTCCCGTGCTTGTTCTCGTCCAGGGATAAGCATAGATTATTTCGATTGCAGTTTCTCCTGCTTGTCCTACAGATGAATTACTAGTAGTTTCGCTTGTTTTTAGATGAATTTTCTCTTTGGAAATAGTGTTTGCTCCTGCAAGTGATTTCTCATCTCCCATCTTCCCATGCTAGTTCTCGTTGACAGATAAGTATAGATTAGCTCAGCTACAGTTTCTCCTGCTTGTCGTACAGATGAATTACTAGTAGTTTCGCTTTATCTAGATGAATTTTATCTTTGGGAGTGGTGTTTGCTCCTGCAAGTGATTTCTCATTTCCGGTCTTCCCATGCTTGTTCTCGTTGACAGATAAGCATAGATTAGCTCGATTAGTTTCTCCTGCTTTTGTCCCACATGTGAATTATTAGTAATTTCGCTGGTGTTTAGATGGATTTTCTCTTCGGAATGGTGCTTTTCTTCTTGGAAAAGGTTGATGGATGGGATGTTTGTAAAAGGGAACCCATCCGATAAGCGTTTTTGCCTAAGAAAAGGGGGAAAGTGCGTGTAACGTTTTGCTGTTACCTTTTTTTCACGATGTAAAAACATCTTGGTACTCATAGGAATTGTGGATGAACTCTAGCTTTACAGCACTACTAGGAATTGCGAAATGTGGACTTTAACTGCTGTAATTTCTGGTTTGACAATGAGTTCCCAACTTGTTTGATTCCCTGACACTTCTGTAGAGAACTCATTTGTATCATACTTGGCAGACGTTTGAAACAGAATTAGTGTTGTTAATTCTTAGTAAGAGCTTGCATTCACTTGTTTTTAGATAGATTTTCTCTTTGGAAAGTGGTGTTTGCTCCTGCAAGTAGTTTCTCATTCTCGTCTTTGCTTGTTCTCGTTCACAGATAAGCATAGATTAGCTCGACTACAGTTTCTCTTGCCCGTCTTTGTAGTTTCGCTTGCTTTAGGTTGATTTCTCTTCAACAATGGTGTTTTTCTTCTTGCAAAAGGTTCATGGATGGGATGTTTGTAGAAGGGAACCCATCCGATAAGGGGGTTTTCCCTGAGAAAAGGGGAAACGTGCGTGCAATGTTTTGTTGCTATCTTTTCATGATGTAAAAATATCTGGGTACTCTTAGGAATGGGGGATGAATTCCAGATTTAGAATACTATGGATTAAGAAATGTTGACTTTAACTGCCTTAATTTTTTTCCTTTCCTGTCCCTGATCCTTGTTCTCGTTCACACATACGCATAGATTAGCTCGATTACTGTTTCTCGTGCTGGTCCTGCAGATGAATTACTAGTCGTTTCACTTGTTTTTAGATGGATTTTCACTTCGGAAATGGTGTTTTTCTTCTTGGAAAAGGTTGGTGGATGGGATGTTTGTACTACCTCCGTTTCAAAATAAGTGTCACAGTTTTGTCTAGATTCGAGTGTATCTAGACACATTTTTGTTGTGTAGATACATCCGCATCTAGATAAAGTTGCGACACTTATATTTTAGAAGGGCTTTTTCCCTGAGAAAAGGGGAAAAGTGCGTGTAACGTTTTGTTGGAACCTTTTCTTCATGATGTAAAAATATCTTGGTACTCTTAGGAATTGGGGATGAACTCTAGCTTCAGAATACAAGGAATTGGGAAATGTGGACTTTAACTGCCTTAGTTTCAGGTTTGACAGTGAGTGCCCAACTTGTTTGATTCGCTGACATTTCTGTAAAGCATCTTGTTACTCTTAGGAATTGGGGATGAACTCTAGCTTTATAATACTAGGAATTGGGAAATGTGTACTTTAATTGCTGTAATTTCTGTTTTAACTTCCTGTGCTTGTTCTCGTTCACAGATAGCTTGATCACAGTTTCTCCTGCTTGTCCTACAGATGAATTACTAGTAGTTTCGCTTGTTCTTAAATGGATTCTCTTTGGAAATAGTGTTTGCTCCTGCAAGTGATTTCTCATTTCCCGTCTTCCCGTGCTTGTTCTCGTTGAAGATAAGCATAGATTAGCTTGACTACAGTTTGTCCTGCTTGTCGTGCAGATGAATTACTAGTAGTTTCGCTAGTTCCTAGATGATTTTCTCTTCGGAAATTGCGTTTTTCTTCTTGGAAAAGGTTGATGAATGGGATGTTTGCAAAAGGGAACCCATCCGTTAAGGGGCTCAAGTGCGAGTAACATTTTGTTGTAACCTTTTCTATTAGAAGTCGTTTGGAAGCCAGGCTTTCATTTCGTTTGTAGCATTTTGAAATGATACATGTATTCATTTCATTTACATTGTAATTCCAGAAATAAACACTTGTTTGGTTGCCACAGGAATTGCAAATGACAGCAGAATTCAATATTGAATTTGTAAATGGCTTTCATAGAGAAACAAAAATGACAGGTTTGAGCTTGGAATTGTGTTTACCCATGGCATCATTTTGCTGGATTTTCTAAATGAAATGACGGTCCAATTCTGTGGCAACCAAACAGCCCACCTATGGAATTCCAAAATGAATTCCAGGATTCCAGGCCAAAATGATGGATACCAAACGACCTCTTATGTAAAAACATATTGGTACTCTTAGGAATTGGGGATGAACTCTAGCTTTAGAATACTTGGAATTGGGAAATATGGACTTTAACTGCCGTAGTTTCTGCTTTGATGTGACTGCCCAACTTGTTTTATTCGCTGACACTTCTGTAAAGTATCTTGCTACTCTTAGGAATTAGGGATGAACTCTAGCTTTTAGAATACTAGGAATTGGGAAATGTGGACTTTAATTGCCGTAATTTATGTTTTTACTTCCCGTCTTGTTCTCGTTCACGGGTAAGCATAGACTGGCTCGATTATAGTTTCTCCTGCTTGTCCTAGAGTTCAATTACCAGTAGTTTCGCTTGTTTTTAGATGGATTTTCTCGTTAGAAATAGTATTTTCTCCTGCAAGTGATTTCTCATTTCCTGTATTCTCTTGCTAGTTCTCGATGACAGATAAGCATAGATTAGCTCGATTACAGTTTCCCGTGCTTGTCCTGCAGATGAATTACTAGTAGTTTCACCTTTTTAGATGGATTTTCTCTTCGGAAATGGTGTTTCCTTATTGCAATAGGCTGATGGATGGGATGTTTGTAGAAGGGAACCCATCCGGTAAGGTGTTTTTCCCCTGAGAAAAAGGGTAAAAGTGCGTGTAACGTTTTGTTGTTACCCTTTCTCCATGATGTAGAGACATCTTGGTACTCTAAAGAATTGGGGATGAAATCTAGCTTTAGAATACTAGGAATTGGGAAATGTGGACTGTAATTGCTGTAATTTAAGCATGGATTAGCTCGATTACAGTTTCTCCTGCTCATCCTAGAGATGAATTACGTAGTTGCACTTTTTTTGTTAGATGGATTTTCTCTTCAGGAATGGTGTTTTTCTTCTTGGAAAAGATTGATGGATGGAATGTTTGCAAAAGGGAACCCTTCAGATAAGGTGTTTTTCCCTGAGAGATGGGAAACAGTGTGTGTAACGTTTTTTTATTACCTTTTCTTCATGATGTAAAAGCATCCTTGTACTCTTAGGAATTGGGGATGAACTCTAGCTTTAGAATGTTAGGAATTAGGAAATGTGGATTTTAACTGACGTAATTTCTGGTCTGACAGTGAGTGCCCAACTTGTTTGATTCGCTGACACTTCTGTAGAGAACTCATTCATATGATACTTGGCAGATGTTTGAAACAGAATTAGTGTTGTGAACTCTTTGTAAGAGCGTGCATTCGTAGGTTACTAGTTTAACCAGTTATGTTTGTTGTCATGTGCAGGAAACTGGATACATTACTTCTTGAAGAAAGCACAATTGCTGAGAAAGAAAATGATGAATGGCTTCGTGAGCTTGCTACCAGCAATAGTGTCCTTGAGACGCTGAATTTCTTCTTGACAGATATCTACGCATCCCCTGAATATCTTGCCCTCCTTGTGCGCAATTGCCGAAGGCTGAAAATTCTGAAGATTAGCGAGTGTTCCATGCCTCAACTGATCGATTTGTTCCGTACAACAGAAACACTACAAGAATTTGCTGGGGGTTCCTTTGAGGACTATCTGGATCAAGGCGGGCAGAGTGGAAATTACAATAACTACTATTTCCCTCCTTCGATACAGCGCTTGAGTTTTAACTACATGGGAACAAATGAGATGCAGATACTATTTCCATATTGCGCTGCACTCAAGAAATTAGACCTTACGTTTACATTCCTTACCACAGAGGATCACTGTCAGTTAGTCCAGCGCTGTCCAAATCTTGAAGTTCTGGAGGTATGTTCTGGCAGACTATGTTGCATGATTTTTTCCTTTTGCTATCTTTCCTGTTTGGAGGTTGGATAGTGAATATACTGCCTCAAACGTGTTATGCTGATAATTTGTTTCCGTTTTGAATTCGAACAGGTGAGAGATGTGATAGGAGATCGAGGATTAGAAGTTGTTGCACAGACCTGCAAGAAATTACAGAGACTCAGAGTAGAGAGAGGAGATGATGACCAAGGAGGTCTTGAGGACGAACATGGTAGAGTCACACATGTGGGATTGAGGGCTGTAGCTGAAGGCTGCCCTGATTTGCAGTACTGGGCGGTACATGTGTCTGACATTACAAATGCAGCTCTAGAAGCCATTGGTACGTACAGCAAAAACCTGAACGACTTCCGACTTGTCCTGCTTGATAGACAACCGCAGATAACCGAAATGCCCCTTGACAACGGGGTTCGTGCTTTGCTGAGTGGATGCACCAAACTCCAGAGGTTTGCATTTTATGTGAGACCTGGAGCTCTATCTGATGTTGGCCTTTCCTATGTTGGTGAATTAAGCAAGACCATCCGCTACATGTTGCTCGGAAATGTTGGGAGTTCTGATGATGGACTGCTGGCATTCGCAAGAGGATGCCCAAGCTTGCAGAAATTGGAGCTAAGGAGTTGCTGCTTCAGTGAACGTGCAATTGCTCTCGCGGCGTTACAGCTGAAGTCACTCAGATATCTGTGGGTGCAGGGATACTTAGCATCTCCTACTGGTGGTGAGCTCATGGCAATGGTACGCCCCTTCTGGAACATTGAGTTTATTGCTGCACCAAGTCAAAGCCAGCCAGGCCAGGCACAGATTCTGGCATACTACTCTCTGGCTGGGGCTAGAACAGATTTACCTCCGTCGGTTATTCCCCTCCATCCATCAGTTTGAATCTAAAAGGTCAACCAGTTTGAATGTACATACATGTTTTTGATGCCAGACTACTCTCTGGATAGGGTATAGGATGTTTGAAATGTCCACAAACCTGGATACTCTATTACAACAATGATATTCCACGGCACAGGGCCAATCACAGAACTGAAAGCTCGAGGATAACAGATTACTCCGAACTGTCTTCATGGATTTACTATACCATTTTGACAAAGCTCAGGCACATTTTTGTAATAATGTGACCATTTTGTACTGTTCTGTGGCATTTTTCTGTTCTTCAGTTTTGCACCAACTGTATCATTGATCTACGAATGACCATGTCAGATTAGTTGTACCGTCTGTAATTTGTGCACAATGTTTTGTATCACCCATGATTATCTGGGACTTGGGCTGGAACTTAGCTGCCATTTGTCCCCTGCTTTGCTTGTCACTGTTTTCTGACTTATTGTCTGTATCTGAACTTAACATGTTGCGTGTTACAACGTTGCAAGTCCGAGAGGCTATGTGGAGCAACTGCAAAAGCAAGCTCCGTAGCACCTTCTCGGTTCAAAGTAAACTTAACAAGATTTCAGAAAGATATAGATTTAGATTCTATCCATAGAATTATGGCTAGAGTACCTTAGAGCTTCTGCTTGATTGAGGAGAACTTTTTTCATCCACTCAAAGGTTCTTTCTCTGGTTCATTTGTAGAAATTCAATTCGGTTCCCGGGTGCGTATGCTCCTTCTACCAAAAAAACATATTTCGAAATGTCAAAAAAATTGGATAAAAAATTCTACATGTACATCTCCATAATGTATGTGCATTCGCTAAGTTTCACGAAAAACCAATATTTTTTGTGGTCTATGTAAAAAGGAGAAACTTTATCTTGTAAAAAGCATTATTTTTAGCACTGAATTTTATCTTTTTTACACACGTCACATGATAAGTCGATTTTTTATGAAACGACTTTCTAAGCGCGTAGCACGTGAAGATGTACGTACAAATTTTTTATTTCATTTTTTTTAAAATTTAAAATGTACATAAGATGCATTTCAAAATATAGGGAGCATACGCACCCATGTTCCAAAACACCACTCCCGGTTCATTTGTTATTTATGTAGCGTCGAACTCTCTTTCATCCAAATTCTTACACTAGAAAATATCTCCTCACAAAGAACTCATCAGTAGAATGTATGCCAGTCCAGCAAATACTGGATCACAAGTACTATATGGGCACGAAATTAGCAAAATATCAATATCCAGTACAACATAACATCAACATACATACTCCTATGTTTTGTATGTTCAGAATAAAGACAAAATATAGTTCTGCACGTCCTACATGAGCGCAACAGAGATTACTACAAAGCATTATAAATCCAGGGTTGCGACAAAATACGGTGGCGTTGCTGCCTAAACCATCAGGCCCCAGATGAGCTGGAGCGCTCCCTAGAAACAGACCTCGAGTAGGAGCTGCGGCTGTGAGCATAGCTTTCCCTAGAATGTCTCTTGCCTGATGACCTGCTGCGCGATTGCTTGACTTCCTCGTCATATCCTTTCCTCGGAGAACAGCTCCTCGATTCTTCTGATACTGGAGAGCAGCTGCGCGAGTAGCTCGTGCACGGCGACACACTTGGAGAATAGCCGCGTCTTCTGTCCCTAGGAGAAGAGCGCCTGCTGTAGTATGGTGAAACAGAACGGCCATAGGAATGTGACCTCTGCCTTCCGTAACGGTAGGGAGATCTCGAACGGCAGCGATGACCATGGCGAGGTGAGTAGTATGACCGATGCCTGTCATAGGGAGAGTATGATCTGCGCCTTCCATATGGGGAGTATGATCTGCGCCTTTCGTATGGAGAGTTGGACCTGTCGGAGGGACTGCATGATCTCCTTATGCCATAAGGTGAGTAGGATTGCCTCCTGTCATGGCGAGAGTACGATCGTCCTCTGCTATAAGGAGAATAAGACCGCTCCCGCTCTCGCTCCCACTCAGGCGAGTACCGTGAGCTGTAACGGTCTCTCCTAACAGGGGATATACTTGGGTAATACCTCCGCCCTGGTATCACCATATATAATATAATGGTATGTCAATGATCGGTGATATAAAGAGATAGTCAAGGTTGCTTACTTTCTGACACATAATAATGGTGCTAAGACGTTCAAGATAAATCAAGTCACAACAGCTTACCACGTGACGATTTGGAGCCAAGATACCTTCCAGGTGTTGGGTTTCGACCTCGTCTTCTCTTTGCCTGTGGAGTAGGGAGCAAAATTAGTGCTAGTTGTCTTTCACATCAAAATCATGATCAATAATATTGGGAATCTGAAGAACACAAACAATATGGAAATAATATGATGTTAGGCGTACAACCCTTTGGTTGAGGTAGCATGGTTTCGTTGTTAGGTTGTGTATCTTTTGAATTTGATGCAGAACAGCTGCGGGCATCTACCTGCTGCTGTCAACAAAATCTTGAAACAAGAAGAGCACTCAAATATTCAGCTGAGAAGGCTAATGTGTACGTACAAAATCCACCCCATATAGAAGGAAAATTGAAAAATATCAGGGAGTAACAATCTTGTGACAATACCTTCTCAACAGTAATGACACGACCTTCCAGCACAGAACTGTCCAAATACTTGATGCAGCGTTCTGCCTCCTTGAGAGTGGCCATGGTAACAAATCCAAACCCCCGTGATTCCCTCGTCCATGGGTCAAGTACTATACTTGCATCGATCACCTGTGGCACAACCAGCAGAAAGAAGTTGTGGAGTCGTTAGCAATCTATTTCATATGTGTAAAACCATTTCCCTCCGCAAATATGTCTGCAAAGGTTACCTCTCCCTCAGCAGAGAAGTGCTTCTCCAAATCTCGATCTGTTATACGAGATGACAGACCAGTCACATATAGATTGTTCCCAGGGTTTTCAATGTCACTTGAATCCACACTCCTACATATTAGATAGACAGTAAATAACTCAATAATATTACAAGAGACAGAAATACTTAAGAGTACAAAACCTAGAACAAGGGTACAAACATATTAGTGATGTCAAGGATAAAGACATACCTAGAACGACTCCTATACCTCGAGTAGCTACTTTGCCTGCATGAAGATGGAGAGTACGAGCAGGGTTCAGTTCTTCTAGTTACAGAGATCAATAATCATAATAACATATCTGAACTTATGAAAGAAACAAAGTGTGGAAAGTCATAATGCTTACCTTGATCCTCTTGAGTACGACATCTGCAAAACAGACAGATAAATGAATCAATAACCACCAGACAAACTCAAATATACATAAGAAGCACGATTTTTTTTTTTAAAAAGCATGCAACTAAACTTTTAAGTATTGTGCCTGTGTAACATACTATGCTGCATAGTCTATTCTGAGCTGCACTCAGCTGAATAGCCCAGTTTCAGGCGTGCAAAAAACCATGGATCAATTTGCAGGAACGAAGATAGATTCTTTTTTGGCACCACTATCTGAATTTATTAGTTGCAGCCCTTGACAAACTTATTTCCTTACAGGAGGTGGCCACGATCTTATTGTACATGTATTTCCAAATTGTTTCTCACCGATGTTCTTTTGCATATACTGGCACAATATTTTGCTTGTCTGAAAGCCGGGTACTTAATAGCTGCAAACCTTATTTTGTATTCAGTTCACGGTTAAAAATGTGTTCCCACAACAGTTTCCTTTCCAACAATTCAAAGATCCCACATAACCGTGCTTATTCAGTGAAATATGTTATCCCATGAACTTGAATTATCGCGACAACTGTAGTCCAAAATGAATCCACAACGCCCTGAATGGGTAAAAAAAACTGCTACACCGTGAGGGTCTCCGTTTAACTTGCTCGTGTCATATATAGATCTAACGAGTTTGCAAACCATTCCTTTAAAATAATGAGTTTGCAAGCCAGGATTTGGGATATCTCGACCCTGACCTACTTATATTTTCTAATGGCGTGTGTGCGGCTTATGGCTCTCTACGATCTGCAGGTTATGAGCTTTGCGCAAAACTATCATAGAATCAAACTAGAAAATTGAAATCCGGATGAACACGCAACAACATCACTCAATCAAAAGTATCGTATGCTACGGACGAAACATGAGAAGACTCGGAGGAAATACCTTTCGTCGCCGCTGCGATCCGGACCTCCGAAGCCTCTCGAGCCTCTGCTTTCGTCTCCGCCTCTGTCAGTTTACGACTTGCGACACACCGCCTCTGCTTTCTCGTTGGGTCGCGCACGCGCGTGTGGAATAAATGGAGGTAGCCTACGCCCTGCGGGAAGGTTCTGGAGGAAGGCGGACGCGAAACTTTCTCAAATCCGGTTGAATCGGACGCACGCACGGCACGGCGCCGCCTAACGTTCAAACACCTGGCACCTATTCAAGCCATCAGTTTTTCCTCTTTTTACCCGTTTTCCTGAGTAAACTAGTTTTTTTTTGAACGGGAATAGGGGTCACGAACGACCCCAGATGCTGCATTAGTATCGCCGGTGGGATACATCTTACACATAGGACCTTAGTAAAACTAAGAGGATACATCACAGTCCTAGAAATTTGCACACAGGACCCTAGAACAAAGTAAGAAAAAGCAATCGAGCCCTTTGTCCTTGCCACCGAATTTGAGGCACCACCGCCGGCCACCTTGACGCCATCGGGGACGCACCACTTGAGGACGAGAAGATGAGGAACGCCGACGAGTGTCTCTGAAAGAGGCCTCCAAGCAGGAGGTTGAAGAAGCGTCGAAACTTGACGCGTCGAGATTCCGCCGCATCGGCCACAGATCACAGCGGCGAACGAAGCCACCGTGTAGTAATCTCCAGATTGCAGCACCAACTGACCTCCCCGCCTTCCTCCAGCTCCAAAAGACAGCACTCTGAGCTTCTCCACCCCCTCGCCACCATGGCCGGCCAGGAGGAGAAACACCCACGCGCAGCTCCAGATCAAGAAGAAGAACACCATACCAGCGAATTTATTGAAACGGCCTTGGCCATCTCCATCCCCTGCAAGATATCCACCATGGACATAGAGTGCAGGAAAGGAGTAGCCTAGCTCCGGCGTCGCTGTGGGTCACCGGAAGCCAGCCGAAGGGGAAGAAAAAGAGCGGCATCAAGCCGAAAACTAGCATAAAGCCAAAGCTAAACTTAGATCTACTCTGTACATGAGCCATCCCTCGTCCTAGCACATCTCGCAGCCAGCCAGCAAGGTCACCGGCGGCAGGAGCGGCCGGATCTGGGCGGCCACGCGAGAGTCGACTCTCAAGGATGGGATCGGGAGGTGGAGGGAGGAGCCCACGACTTGTGATGTGGTGCCTGAGTAAACTAGTTGGTGTATGCAAGAAACAATATGAACAGTCAAATAATGCTCAGTTGCATATACTATTATTGGGTGCAAGCCTATAGCTACATAATTATTTAGCTTTGGATGCGGAAACCATACATTAAAAAAGATAAATCTCCTTTGGAGAATAGTATATGTTTTCTTATAGTACCACATGATTTAACCATTATCTTTATGATTAAATTTATACTTTTCCTTTGTGTGATAGTGCAACCGTTTATCAATGTATTTCTAAATACAGTAATTATTTTATTTGCCACAAAAAATTGATTTATATTGCACTATATGGGAATTTTCTGCTCCTTACATATGTAAACATAATTAGAGCTCGAATTGTCCTTAGACCATGTGGCTGCTATCTTTTCAACCTAAATTACACACTGTTTGTATTCCATATTCTGTCCTCTCAGTAGTCAGTTGTATAGTTATGAACTCACTTCGTCCTAGGTTACTTGAATGATGAGGATACATGCACCAGACAGGATGGCTGGTTTCATGACCTTGATTATCGTTTTGAACTTTCTTGCTGTCATATTGTTCCAGCTGACCTTGAATCAGTTTTCGTCCAACACCCTGAAGTTGTTGATGTTGCTGTAACATTGTAACTTGGAAGCCATTAAAATTAACCTAATGTAACATGTCTATCTTCACGTACTTGAACCTGGTTTCCTTATCGAAAAAAACTAAACCTGGTTTATTTCCTTGTTCTTAGATAGCACCGGAGATGACAAAGCTGGAGAGATAGAGGTAGCATTTGTGGTGAGGAAATCTGGAATCGATGATAGGTATGCACTCTGATGAACTGGACAGATGGTTCAAGCAAGTTGAGAGCTAACATCAGAGAATCAAGGACGGAAGAATCAATTACTTTACAGAACAACATATAGCTGGACACCACGGTACTGCTTTTGGGTATAGCCCAGTGGTTGGGGTCGCAGTGGCGCACCCTAACAACCAGAGTTCGGATCCCTGTCAGGGACAAATTAGTGTAATTGTCACGTCAAGTCCCGCTTCTACTATATCAATAATGTTCTTCTAGTACCTCCTAGACACTGTTTCATTTTTTTTCACGGTACTGCTTCTCTTTCTATTTGCTCTTTTGACTCTAACCTGCACCAACAAAAAAAGGTCAAGAAAGAACTTGCATCAGCAAGGAGGACATTTATGTTTGATGCACAAAGGCAGGTCAGTTCACACAGGAATTTTACCAAGCTCTGGGCAAGCAAAATGGATAAGATGCAGATCGGATAATCGGAGACCAACAACGCAAATCAGGGTGGGGAGAAGCTTACATGACCTATGTCAACACCTAATTCGCGAGAGTGATGCTAGCCAAAGAGATTCATGAGGCCTCAGCGGGTGAGAAGATACATGCACCATTCACCACCATGTTGGGTCATCACCGCATCGACAGGAAAATGACATCGGTGGCTCCATTGTTCTGGAAAACGATTGTGCTGCCTGTTTGGAGTTGTGTCTGTTGTGTGATGGGGGAATATACTATATATAAAAGCTGACCACGTTTGCTCTCCTCTCAGCCCTTCAATGCACTGTTCATATATAAAAGCTGACCACGTTTGCTCTCCTCTCAGCCCTTCAATGCACTGTTCATTTTCGAGCATGAACAGTACCATGATGAACAGTAACATCATGCTACAGTAATTCCTGGCAATGAAAAATATCATCTTTGCTATATGTTTCTTTACATTCATCTCCTTTCATTTTTCAACGGTAACTTTTTGACCCAACATACCGGCCGATGATAGTTACCCTATGGCAACAACCTTTTTCTACATTACTTTTTTTAAAAATAATTATTCGACCGTGATTCTTCGACACACTTTTTCGACTGTAATAGTTCCAATGGTAGCTACCGTTTAGTAATTCATCCGTGGTGACGGTAATTCGCAGAAAATATTCTACCTATTATTTTGCCATAGATTTTCTTTTGCTATAGGTTTTCGAGATAACTTCCCTGCGTAATTTTCTACCATTAGTAAACCCACATTATACTTTTTCTATTCTTTAATAGTAGTTCCTGGACATATTTTCGGGCTAATCTTACCACGGTAACATTGACAATGATTTATCGACTTCTTCGATAAAATTTCCTAGCGTAGATCTACAACCTCGGCAATGATTATTTATATTAAACTTTCAATGGGACACCTGTAATTATTTGACACAATTTGTTAGCCTTAGTAGTAATTTCCATATGGTAATTATTTAATAGTAATCTTCCAAGGCGCATAATTCTTGAACGTGATTAAAAATGAACTATATCATCTTTGCTACATTTTATTTACGTTCTTCTTCTTTCATTTAACGACAGTAACTTTTTGATACAACATACCGGCCCAACGATAGTTACCCTATGGCTACGGCTTTATTCTATATCGTTTTTTTTTTTAAATTCAACCGTGATTCTTCCACACAATTTTTCGACTGTAATTCTTGCAACGGCAGCTACCCTTCAGTAATTCATCCGTGGTGACAGTAATTTGATGATAATATTCCCCCTATTTTTTTGCCATAGGTTTTCGAGATAACTTTCCTGCGTAATTTTCTACCATTAGTTAACCCCATTATTCTTTTTCTATTATTTGATAGTAGTTTTCGACATATTTTCCGGGCTAATCTTACCACGGTAACATTGACAATGATTTGACAAAATTTCTCGGCGTAGATCTACAACCTCGGCAATGATTATTTGATATTAATCTTTCATCGGACCACCTGTAATTATTTGACACAAATTGTTAGCCTCAGTATTAATTTCCCTATGGTAATTATTTGATAGCAATTTTCCAAGGCGCATAATTCTTGAATGGTAATTATTACACAACAACAAATGAAAAAAAATCAGGCACACAAGCTGATTAGGAAAACCTAATCACATGCACGTCCCTATACACAAATCGTCGTCGTAAACTATAAAAAGACAGCTCCTAAAAACCAAAGGTTGACTACACATTCTACATGATCGACACCACGGGCGCGGCGTGCGCCGCGCTACAATTCCTAGTATATGTTTAGCGGGATTGTAGATTGTAGAGAGACGTGGTGGGGCGGAAGTGGAGGAGACACGTGGCTTAATGGTTGTGTTTCCGTTGCCAGTTATGGAAGAGGAAAAAAAAGGAAGCAAAGCCAACAACAGCGAAAGAGTTGAGCAATAAATAGCAGAACAAAAGATGCCTGGTGACCAGGTGTATACGTGAGCACGTATCCATTGGTTGACACGTGTCACATCTAGCAATTCATTGTTACCATCACTTGGATTAGCAAACCACATCAGCACTAACAACACTTCCAAATCACGTAGGACCCCACATTTTTGAATTCAAATAGTGGGCTAGATGCACTTTCAAATCACGTAGGACCCACGCCAAGTACGCTTAACGATGGATAAGACAACGTCAAGGCAACAGATCCAATTGACGAGAACCGGATCTCAACGCAGATAGTGTGGCATCTAGAGATACTCACGTATACACCTAGTCACCAAATCCCCTCTCAATAGCAGAATATGTGAGCATGCATCAAGCGGCTGTGCTGGCTACACAAAGGCATGAATATGCATTGGAGGCTCGTGCGCCACCAGGTGGAGGCTTATTTAGTTACCATATAGGATGGCCATAGATTTACAATCAGATGGATAGAAAAAATTGAAGTGATGTGGCAGCAATAAATTTGACCTTGCAAACATTAATTAAATGCATCTTAGTGAAGATAAACTTTATAGAAATTATAGATGCCTACAAACACATGTCTTTGAGACACTTGTGACACAAGTTCATTTTTTTGACAATCAATACCACATATATTCATAGTAATAAATAGTACATGGTAGAGATACATGGACGGACTCCAATGATTACAAAATACTCCCTCCGTCCCAAAATATAAGGCGTCTAAGGATTAGTTAAAAGGCAATATTTTTAAAGTTTGACCAAGTTTATACACAAAAATATAAATATTTACAATACTAAATCATTATCAATAGATTCACCCTAAAGTATATTTTCTTAATATGCCAATTTGATATTGTAGATGTAAATATTTTTTTCTAAATATTTGGTCAAAGTTTGTAAGGTTTGACTTTTGACCAATCCTTAGACGCCTTACATTTTGGGACGGAGGGAGTAAAGTCTAAAAGATAGTAACAAATTTTCGAGGTATTCAAATTCTTTCTTCTTTTAATACACAATCTTGTACTCTTATGAAGGCAGCCAAAGATAGATAATGAACCATAGACCTGTAAATACCGACGAAAGTTCTCCCATAATTTTTTGAGCCGCAATGCCAAGCCTGCGGGTACGCACGCATCCATTAAAGCAATCATTCAACATCGGCAAGAGTACCAACACCAGTATTTCAGGGAATAACAACCGACTAGCTTTATCGTCGTTGATGGAGAACCGAGAGTACGAATCACCATTGCTGAGGACGTAGCAACCGGGACAAAAAATGCAAGGATAATCCTCCTCGCGGCAACAACGACAAAAGATCCAAAATCAATATGGCGAAGCAAAATCTGAAGGCCCATACCTAGCGGATTGTAATCTTCCAACACCATTGACGTCAGGAAGGAGACCTCGTCGGAACGAAAGCCCGAAGATCACTTATTGCAGACGATACCATCTCCATTGAGGCGAAACCAACAAGAATATGACTACTAGAATCCTAACATAATCCAGGGGTATATATGATGCCCCCCCACGGGGGCCTCACAGCCTATCCACGTGGTGCCATTTGGTTGGCTCATATGAGAGGAAAAGGTGAGACAAAGTAGCATCCGGATGAAACCCTACCCCAATTCTCGCAGCCGTCGTTCTCTCCCCAATCCCACCTCCTTCCTCCTGGCCCCTCCTCTCCCTCATCTCCGATGGCGGCCGGCATGATTCCCTCCTCCATCGTCTGCGCCTCCCGGAGCCTCGCCTTCCTCACGGTCTACCTGCGCCACGATGTGCTCGGATGCAGCGCGCGCCTCTTCTAGGGCGCGGCCACCGACATCCCCTCGCCCGTGCCGCCGCATCTCTCCTCGTCGCCCCCATCGTCGTGACTCTTCGGTCGGTCTACCAGGATGGCGCCGCTGGATCCGCCGAAAGATGCCCTCCCAGGACGGCGCCGTCCGGACTCCGATCCCGCCCGGACGCCGGCCACGCCCAAGCGCTGCGCCTCGGGAGAACTGTGCTCGTCCGAGCTCATCGTCACGTACAAAGCGCCGCCGCACAGCTAGCGAGGCGCCAACTCTGACTGCGGGACGGTAAGCATTGACATCCCTAACCACGTTGTTCGTCTTCTTCCCCTCGCCCCCTTTTCGCTAATATAGTTGGAACACCTCGCTATCATGTTGTGTGGTGTATTCGGTCAATATTTGATTTTTTATGCTTGTAGATTCACACCCTCTTCTTAAAATGCTACGAATCTTGGTGGTGCCTAGAAATTTTGTACCCAACAGAGAAATTTTTTCATCTTGTCTATTGAAAACACTACTTTTATTGGAAACTCCACGCATAGATCGGGTTCCTCACTCCTCCTGACGCCGGCGAAGTGATGACCCACAAGTATAGGGGGTGTATCGTAGTATCTTCGATAAGTAAGAATGTCGATCCCAACGAGG
>NC_061510.1:101271039-101373288 GCF_022539505.1 Lolium rigidum | reverse complement strand
GAGAGTTCATTGCATGACATGTCGAGAGACTCCAATGATCCAAGAAAGCCGATCTTCTCTGGAATCTTACGAGAGGACTGATTACGAGAGATGTTGATGCTTTTCAGATTAACAAGAGATGTTATCTCAACTAGAATCTCTTCAACCAAACTGTTGAGGATAATTCAAGGCCAACCATATAAACGAGGCAGCTGTTTAATCAAGGTACTGACCTTTTGTTACCACTTCTAAGCTATCGTCATATTTTGTTGCTTTGTACCCCTCAGAGTGATAACTCGACCACAAGGGGTTGCTTAGCCCTTGTGGATGATCCTGAGTCATTGCTTTCATATTGGCCAATGTATGAGGTACGAATCCTGATATTTTGTTGTTTGCAAGGTCCAAGTATTGCAGGTATATAAGTTGTTTGACCTGAGTCGGAATAGCGCCGGAGAATATATTATGTCGCATGCGGACATAAGATAGAGCTGGCACTCTTTTTCGGCTATCCATGTTGGTAACTTTCCGGTAAACTTGTCATTGCCAATATCAAGAATATTCAATTCATTGTTTCTAGACAAGTTATTTTTGTACAACATTAGAGCTTCAACTGAGAAGGTTGCATTCATCTTCTTAGTTCCCACTGATACTTCAGCTCAATCAGGAAATCATCCTATCAGACAGTTCTTTGCTGGATCCAAGACGTTCGAACCATGCAGTGCCATTGTTACTGTTCTAAAAAATCAATATATCACTAAAAAATGGAGCACCAAAGTTCTATGGTAGTGGCCCTGATAAAGTTTCTGGAAATGTCAAGTTCAACCAAAGCCTTGGTAACCGTGGCAAAGTACCAGTGAGCATATTAGAGTTGAGGTCAAATACTATAGGCATAGCTGAAGACCATCGTGTTGATTTTGATTACAAGAAATGTTTAAATATTAAACATTCGACAACACCGCTGAAAACCAATCTGTCATATGATCAACTATGTCTACATCAGAAATGCCACGGTAAGTAACACCACCTGCCTTTTAACCCATAAAGAAAAGTGTGGACAAAGTTTTCTAGAAGGGAAATAAGCCCACTGTAATTTAAATGGAGGAGTCCAATTTGAACTGATCACCATGTGCAGAGAATTGTAAGATGAGTCTGGTTCTTCCAGATTCATTAGACTGCCTCCTCTGGTATAGAACCATTGAACTAATTGTCATCTAGATACAATTTGCTGAGCCCATCAATCTCACGCGGCATCGATCCTGCAACCCGATTAGTTCCACTTTGAAATTTTCCCACGGTGATGGAGGAGGATCGTGTGTTTCCTTAAGAATCTAAAGATGATCTTTTTGTGATGCCCTCAAGTTGACTTGGTGATCCGTTGCTACTAGTTTGCTTTTGCTTTGTCGTTCACGGAGAACTTCGTCTTCTTTAAGCTGTGTCTTTTAGTTTCAAAAAAAAAAAAAAAAAAAACTGTGTCTTTTTCTTACATTTTGTGTGTTTAGGTTGTGCGTTATGTTGGAAGCTGTTAAACAGTGCTCGCGTATCTTTTGGCTATTCTGGCTTTATATTAATAGAAAATCTGGTTATTTATATATATCTTTCGGTAGTTTATTTATTTGAAAAAAAGAGAAAAGCAAAGAACCCCTCGTCGGTCGTTCGCAAGACCGGTCCGGTTGGAGCAGCCCAGCCAGAGCCAGCTACAGCATCACACACCACCCACCAAATCCAAACTGGCGGTTGGATCCATCGCATCGCAGCACTTCACCGTTCCAATTGCTCCCCACCCCGGCCGCACTGCTCGCCGGAGATCTCACTACCGCACGGCCGCGAGCCCACCACGCCCGCGGCCATGTCTTCCGGCTCCGGCTCCACGCTGATGGATCTCATCACCTCGGATCCAGCGCCGCCCTCGGCCGCCGGTGCGTCCTCGCAGCAGCCGTCCTCGGGCGGCTCATCGGGGAGGTCCGCGCCGGCGCCGGCGCCGGCGCCCGCCCCGGCGGATCGCAAGTCGAAGAGGGCCACCCTGATGCAGATCCAGAGCGACACCATCTCAGCAGCCAAGGCCTTCAACCCCGTCAAGAACCTCCCCCAGCGCAACAGGAAGAAGAAGGCTCGTCCCCTACTGCACCGCCGCCTCCCTCATTTCTTCTCTACTCTGTTTCCAGTCTCACGCTGCATTCTCTCTCCCCCTCCTGCAGCCCGTCTCGTACTCGCAGCTGGCGCGGAGCATCCACGAGCTTGCAGCCACGTGCGACCAGGTTCGTTGTGCTGCCTCGGTTGCTTCGAATTGCGTGATGTGAGCTTGGATCTGTTGCCCTTAGCTAGCTGCTCTCTCGTGCCATACCCTTTCACAGAAAAGTTCCCAGAGGCAGCTCGTGAACAGCGTGTTCCCCAAGCTCGCGGTGTACAATTCCGTGGATCCTTCGGTGGCTCCATCTCTTCTCATGGTAAGCATCCCATCTGATACTGCTCTTGCTCTAGCTATGCTTCCGTATAGACATCCATTTTAATTTTTACAAATGGAAATGAGCCCAACTCCCAGAAAATTCAGCTATGCTACTTAAACACGTGTTCTATGTTGTAACTTAAATTGCACGTACATCCAACTCTATGTTAACATTAGCATAATATAGCCATCTTTTTTTCTCTTACATCGAGTTAATTTCTGTTTTTACAGCTCCACCAGCAATGCGAGGACAAAAATGTTCTGCGCTACGTATACTACTATCTTGCCCGAATTTTGTCAGATAATGGCTCCCAGGGTTCAAGTGCTGCCGGTGGCATACCCACGCCAAATTGGGATGCTCTTGCCGACATTGATGTCGTCGGAGGAGTGACTAGAGCAGATGTCGTGCCCAGAATAGTTAATCAGCTTTCAGCAGAATCCACCAGCGATGATGTTGAATGTAGGTTCTATACTATCACCTCAGTGTACATCACATCGTATCATGCAAAAATCTGTGTCCTGGTACAGCTTTTGGCCACTGATTATAGAACACCTAAATATTTTGTTGCTGATGCTCCCTGATTGCATCAAAATCAGTCATGCTTATTCTTTTCACAACGTTAAACTTATGACCCCACCTTTTTGGAAACTGGTCTCCTCTTGGAGGTATTTTGGAGAGGCATAGTGACAATTTTATTCCTGGCAATCATTTCGTCCTTACTAAAAATGACACCATACGACCAAGCAAGTTTCTGAAATGTCATAGTTTTTTTTACATGTTCTGAAATGTCTTAGTTGAAGGTTGAAACTAGGCATGCTGACAGCTGACCATCTTGTTTATGAGAAAATACGCATTTTAAATATATTCATGTTAGGGTCAGCAAAAGAACAAGAAAGTCTTATGTTAACCAAATGTTTTCAGTCTCTTGCCTTCTTCAAGTTGTGTATGCTCAATTAATAATTATGGATGCTGGTATTTGAAGTTCACGCGCGGAGACTTGCGGCTCTGAAGGCCCTAACATCCTCTTCCACAAGCAGTTCTGAGATGTTGGAAAAGCTTAGTGAGATTGTGTTTGGCATTTTGGAAAAGGTATGTCATACAGTCCCTCATTCTCAAGCTTATACTTCTTTGAGCTCCTTACCAGTATCCCTGGTTTCTGGCTAGAAAGTTTTACGGTGCTGTGTTCATGATATTATTCTGGATACTTTCAGGTGGCAGATTCTAAACAGAAACGAAAGAAAGGTATATTTACCAAGCAAGGTGGTGATAAGGAGGTACTATTTAGATACAAGAGTGTGCATTTAATTTATGTACTGCAAAGTGCTTTTAGTGTGGTTATAACACTCAACTCTTTTCCTGAGACGTATGGGTATATCTGATACATTAAAACCTTAAATTACAGTTATTGGTACATTATACCTCATCTGACAGCTTTTCTACCTTATATAAGTATATACTACCTCCGTTTCAAGGAATAGGGCGTACTCGTATTTCAAGACGAACTTTGACCATAAAAATTGAGCAACAAAATCTTGATTATATTATATGTAATTAGTATCGTTAGATTCCTTTTGAAAAGAACTTTTCAATGATACTAATTTCATACAAACAATGTTTATCTATTTGAAGTAATTCTTGGTCAAACAAAAAACACGTAAAACGAGGGCGCCTTATTCCTTGAAACGGAGGTAGTAGTAACAATGAAAATGATTGCATGAATTCAATTTTTTTTAGATTCTCATTTATTACGACTGCGAGCTATCCTTATGTTTTTTTCTAATTTTAATTAACTCTGCAGTCTATTTTACGGAGTAACTTGCAATACGCTTCTCTAAGTGCTCTGAGAAGACTGCCACTTGATCTTGGCAATCCAGCATTTCTGCACCGAGCTGTCCAAGGGTCAGTATAACCTTATTGTCTTTAGAATGCTAAAATTAGCTTATTCTCCATCTTATAATCTATTTTGCACCTATGTTTATTTCACCAATTTCCAAGGGTTGTTATCACATGTAAATAAATAGATTCTGCGATTTGGAGCATTGTTCTATGGTTGCAATAGTATCTCTTTGTGCAAAACATAGAATAAACCATGACCCATGTAGTGATGCACTAACTGGCTTTTATCTATTTCTTATATTCTGTTGAATTACTCTATTGATTTGTTATCTTGTTAATATTTGTGTCAAAATGAACAGTCAACTTGTTGTCTGTCTTAGTGAACTGTCTTCTTCTACAATAAATTTGCAAATGTGACACTATGTAGCGTCATTTACCAATAGTAGGAAATAGGAGCATGCTCCTGCATAACTGTCATTGTGTTCTCATCTGGCTTCATACAACTGCAGGATTGAATTTTCTGACCCAGTTGCAGTAAGGCATGCCTTGTCAATTATATCGGAAATTGCTGTTAGAGATCCATACTCTGTTGCAATGGCGTTGGGTCAGTTTCTGCTGCTATTAATCGTTCAGAATTTCCGTTTTTAGTCTGTTAAGTGTAGTTTATTATGATGTAGAATGATGTTGATCTTTTATGCTCTAGAAACTGGGCAATGCTAGAAATGTCAAATGTAAATTCCAGTTAATATTTACATATTTTTTCAATTTCACACATCTGGTTCCATGTTATTTCTTTAGTTTCTCACCATCATGTATTACTTGATGTTTTGCAGGCAAAAACGCACAGTCTGGTGGTATATTTCGTTATCCTTATCTTTTTTTAGTTGAGTTTTTCATTATCGTTTGAACAAAAATACTTTAGGGCTTTCAGCTTATCTAATACTCCCTCCGTTCATACTTCTTGTCGCAAATTTGGATGTATCTAGACATATTTTGTCAATAGATACATCCGAATTTGCGACAAGAATTAAGGAACGGAGGGAGTAATTGAGAACTTCTTTGTGTCTGACATATGATTCTAGACTCGCAGTAATAGTTCGAATTAATTTGAGTTTGAGGAATCAAGTTTCCACAACCTTTTCCACCTTTTTTGCGGAATATTTCTCGATACTCCTTCTGTATTCAAAACACATATTGTGATAGGCGTCGTATTTTGTCAATAACTGCATATATTTTAAGACCAATCATATATCCATATCCAAGTATACTTACTTGCTGCCACATGAACAGTATATAAGTAGTAACCAAAAACTAGTAACCTGTGGGTTATGGGTTACCTGACTTGGAATAAGCGTCAACTTTTGTTATCATATTTTGTTCCCCGTTCCCCCTGAATGGCAGTGCCCAGCTACCCACCTTTGTCTATAAACACTTGCTTCCTGTTTTGCCAACATCAATGATACGGGGATTTTCTTCTTTACACTTCGATGCACTCATTTGTTGTGTGATGTGTCAAAATGAAACAGGAGCTCTTCAGGACATCCTTCATTTGCATGATGTTCTTGCAAGAGTGTACCTTGCAAAGTTGTGCCATTCAATATCTAGGGCTCGTGTACTGGATGGTAAGTGCAGTTTGTTCTTGTATCTGTGCATGAATCAAGATGAGCACTCTGCAATTCCAGAGGGCATGCATTGAATTGTCGATCTGACCAAATATTTACACAGAGAGGCCTGATATAAAGTCACAGTACAGTTCTCTCCTTTATCAACTTCTTTTGGATCCAAGTGACAGAGTCTGTTTTGAGGCTATACTCTGTGTTCTGGGAAAAGTTGACAACACAGAAAGGTGGCAATGATGTTCATCAAGTTATCCTTTTATTTATTGTGCTTCTTTACCTCAGATGGAGTTATATGTTGTGTAGTTAATTATCAATTATCACGTCTTGCAGCACTGAGGACAGAGCTGGCGGATGGATTCGGTTAACTAGAGAAATTCTCAAATTGCCTGAGGCCCCTTCTGTAGCATCAAAGGGTATTCTGTCAAAAGCCAGTGAAAAATCTTCGAAAGCAAGGCGTCCTCAACCCCTCATCAAACTTGTAATGAGAAGGTTTGTCATATATCTTGTGATTGTTCAAGTGTCTGATCGCTCCATTGCCCTGTATGCTGGTTCTTGGATGCTTACTATCTATTTCTTGTTCTGTCAGACTGGAGAGCTCTTTCCGTAGCTTTTCCCGCCCTGTTCTTCATGCTGCCGCAAGAGTAGTCCAGGAAATGGGTAAAAGTAGAGCAGCTGCCTATGCTTTGGGTGCTTATGATGAGGGAGCCAATCTTCAAGCTTATTCAGACAATGCTGATTCTCTTGATTCTGATCTTAATGAGAACTCGCAACCTGAAGGTACTAGGATGTTATCATAGCTTTGAGTTATTCGACTACATATTACGAAAACCATAGGCGCTTTACGTTGATTTAAATCATACCTAATTACCTATTGCTTCTGTCAATTTGTTCTGGATTGACTTTACTGGACAACTATGAAGTTAGCAAATATTATGTAAATATGCACCTCTTTCAGTTAGAGAGTGCAATATCTCTTGCATGAATCTGAGTGTATTGAGGCATGCTTAAAAGTTCACTACTGAGCTACCTTAACCTCCCACCCCTATTTTTTGTTAGGCATCAGACTACCTGTCTCATGTTTTATATTAGTTTCACTTTCTAATAAAATCATCTAACTCTGCATGTGCATGGTGTAGCTACCCGGAAAGCTAAACCACTATCCAACGGACATGGTGGATTGGATACAGTAGCAGGATTACTAGCATCACTAATGGAAGTAGTGCGGACAACTGTAGCATGCGAGTGTGTATATGTTCGAGCGATGGTCGTCAAAGCTTTGATATGGATGCAAAATCCACACGAGTCTCTTGATGAATTGAAATCTATCATTGCGTGTGAGCTGTCTGACCCAGCCTGGCCTTCTTCTCTCCTGAATGATGTCCTGCTAACCCTACATGCCAGGTTCAAGGTATTGTGCCCCCTTTCACTGCTAATAGTATACACACTGTCTTTTTTTTTTTTTCCTGTGTGAAGTTGCTCTTCTTCCCCATCTTGATGGCTTATTATCAGCCGTGTACCTGAAATCTGTCTGAAACTGGAAGCAACATTTATCTGTTCTCTATGTTCGCCTAGTTTCCAAGGTTTTTGTTATTTAAAATAACATTGTTAAAAAATGCTATGAAACTTTTACAGGGCTTTTCTTTGCCTTCTTTAATACAAGATTTTATTGTTGCAACTAGTTAATGTTTGAACTATCTTCGTTTGACCCCCTTGTTTATGTGTTCTATGATTATGATGTGTGCATTTACTGCTATTATTTTGACTACCAGTAATATGTTCTCATTTACTTGATTTAACCGTATTCTGGTTTGTTTTCACATGATAGGCAACCCCTGATATGGCTGTGACTCTGCTTGAGATTGCTAGAATTTTCGCTACGAAAGTTCCTGGAAAGATTGATGCTGATGTTCTACAACTGTTATGGAAGGTAGCCATTTTTTCATAAAGTATTTTCCATTGTTCTTCCGAATAGGTGACCCAACCATTTGTAGTCCTATGCAAAGCTGCAGCTAATTTAGCATATAGCCCTTGGCTTTTTACAGCATGTTGGTGTTATACTGTTATGCAATGGTTTGCATGTCCTGTTTTGTATAGGCAATAGTAACTTCCACAACAAATAACAATTTTTGTCTTTCCAGACATGCCTTGTAGGAGCAGGACCAGATGGAAAACATACAGCTTTGGAAGCTGTGACAATAGTCCTTGATCTGCCACCACCTCAGCCTGGTTCAATGTCTGTACTCACGTCTGTTGATATGGTTTCTGCCTCGGATCCAAAATCTGCAATGGCACTGCAAAGATTAGTTCAAGCTGCTGTGAGCAAAACTTTAACTTGGTTAATTAGTTCATTGATCATGAAATCAAAATGTGCTGATGCTTTGGCCCTTCAATTTGTTCAACAGGTTTGGTTTCTGGGAGAAAATGCAAACTATGCTGCATCTGAGTATGCATGGGAATCTGCAACACCTCCTGGCACTGCTCTAATGATGCTTGATGCTGATAAAATGGTTGCTGCAGCAAGCTCCCGTAATCCTACACTTGCTAGCGCGCTAACACGGCTCCAAAGATGTGCATTTAGTGGCAGCTGGGAGGTATGCACCTAATAAAATGATACTTTCGTATTTTTAACTTGACAATGTTGTGGGGGGAGACTGAGATGATACTGCATCTTCTTATACGTGCTTTCCGTTTTTTCCTTACCCTATTGTTTACTTCTGTAGATCCGTATTGCTGCTGCTCAGGCCCTGACCACCATTGCTATAAGGTCTGGTGAACCATATAGACTGCAGATATATGAGTTTCTCCACGCTTTGAGTCTGGGCGGTGTGCAGTCAAACTTTTCAGAATTGCAGCTAAGTAATGGGGAAAACCAAGGTGCTAGTGGTACTGGTCTTGGATCTTTGATAAGCCCAATGCTGAAGGTCTTGGATGAAATGTATAGAGCTCAAGATGAGCTTGCTAGGTACGTTGTCCACAAAATTCCTCTTGCCTGTTCTATAATAGTTTTGAAATGATTGCTTTGTATGGATTTTTGCAGGGACATCCGTCAGCATGATAATAGCAAACAAGAATGGAGTGATGATGAACTGAAGAAACTTTATGAAACCCATGAGAGGCTTCTTGATTTTGTTTGTTTATTCTGTTTTGTTCCAAGGATTAAATACTTGCCTTTAGGTCCTACCAGGTATGTATCTGTGATATTTGGTATTCTAATCTCCTCGTAGTTAAGTTGCTCCTGACACGAAAGGTTACTTCATTGTGGAAATCATTTATGAAGTAAAGCTGTAAAATTTCATGGCCCTCATCATCGTGAGTGTTGTCTGGAGCCATGGGCAATCCCATAAAATGGGTTTGGACTGTATTATCTTGGGCTATCTGGACCATTTGCTCCATATATTGCATAAAATTAAGTCTAGTTTTGGATCATCACCTGCGGGTTATGGTCCAAGCTGTCTACAGGTTCCACTGTTATACCATAGGGAACTTTTTTTTTCCTTAACCTTTAGCAATTTTCCTTTACTCTTAACCTTTTGTTTCAACCAACTTGGGATTTCATATAACTGGTGTCGTTCTCGTGATACTGAGAAGACTCACATGCTATGATGTTTTATAGTGATCACGGCCCTATAACGTAAATCAGATATTTTATGCTAGGTAGCCATCAGCTTAAGCTTTCTGGTCCGCACCTACTGCTAATTTCTAAATGTGTATTCTAATTGCCTATATTTTAAAATGTCTTTTACCATGGAAGATATAATATTTAGAAAAAGCTTGAATACTTGTTAAATAAGCTGTAATTATTCATTGGAGCTGCTTAGGGTTTAGGTGAAGTGTTATTTTTTCTGGCTTACGCAGTTCATGTAATCTACTTGACTATCATATTTTTATCACAAGAGAAATGTTGTAGCATCCCATAAGTTAACACTAGCTATTTCTCTACAGAGAGAAAAGGTTGAGTGTAAATGGCCAGCATCTTTTCCGTTTTTGATTGCTTGCAGTATTGTAATTATTAATATTGAGTATTTTGTACAGTGCCAAGCTCATTGAGATCTACCGCAATCGGCATAACATCAGTGCATCTGTCGGTCTAAGTGACCCTGCTGTTGCAACCGGAATATCTGACCTCATGTATGAGTCCAAAGAAGTACATAAAGAGACCAGCACTATGCAGTCTGGAATTGACCCTGATTTAGCCATGGCCTGGGCAGCAGGTTTGGAAGATGATGATTGGGCAAACAATGCCCCAGCTGTGGACAAAGTAAGAATCTTTAATTTGTTCTGATGCTGATTCCCCAGATTTCCTGATACCTATCAGTTCAGCTTAGAAAGCTGCCTGCTGTTATCGGTGGCAGATAGCTTAGTTGCTTAATCGTTTCCGCAACAGTTCTCCTTTTCCTCGCTGGTTGTGCTGAATTTGAGATTTTTTCATCTATTGGCTTCTTTCTTCTTTTATTGTATGATAGGTAAAGGACTTCCTTGCTGGTGCTGGAACTGATGCTCCTGATGTGGATGATGAGGAGGAGTACATGAATTCTAGGCCGTCAGTCGGTTATGATGATATGTGGGCCAAGACAATTCTTGAAACATATGAGGTGGATGCAAGTGTTACAATATTTGCTTAAACTACTTGACTCAAAATACTTATTTAAAATTTTATAGATAAATTACCCATTCTTTTATATGTTTCAGGAAGATGATGGGAGGTCTTCTGGTGGGTCCTCACCTGAGTCAACTGGTTCTGTGGAGACATCCATATCGTCCCATTTTGGTGGCATGAACTATCCGTCCTTGTTTAGTTCAAAACCACCGAGTTATGGGGCTTCGCAACAAACGGTATTTTGATTCATTCATTGTATAATTGCTATATTTTTTGATACAGTTTCTGTTATTGGATCTTACAATGCAGGTATCATATTTGTCATAAGACCATACTTTTCTTAAGAATAAGCACCATGCAACTTTGACAAACTAATTTCATAAATACTGGTATTTGCTGGTATGGGCATTGCATAAGATATGATCTGCACCACCTAAGGTTTGAAACCAGAATGTATCTCGTTCATCGGGGCTTGTGGTGCATCGCCGCACCCAACCCCTGTTGCCTTCTTAAAGTTTTGAAATATCGGGGAAAAAGTGAGGACATATGCATAGCATCTAGTATGTACTATGACACAAATTGCAAATCTTAATTTGGATACTGCATGAGAAACAAAAAGAAAAGTAAAATCCCACATGAATAGTACCTAATTAAATTTGGGTTGTGAATTTGATCAACACTTGTCTCTCTGTCTGTGTTTTGAATTTAAATTTTAAATTTTGTAAAATGATAGATAGATGGGATGCATCAACATTTTTCAGAATTTTTTGATAAAATTTAGAGTGGGCTACCGGGATAAGTTGCAACACGAGCCCTGCTGCAGCAGATGCGCTATGGGTTTGAAACACCATTTATTCCTGAAATCCCAGGCGCCAGAGGAATACAGGAAACCACACCATTTATTATCTTCACCGTATATAGTTTCCAATCTTCTCATTCCATTTTAACTGTTAGGAACTTAGGATGCTATTGGGCGTCTCACCACTGACCAAGATGAATCTTCGTTACCCAGCCAGTTACTGTTGAACGGATACAAACTCCGGGGTTCATCCTTGGAACAGGCTCATAAAATTTATAGCCAGCTTAAACTAATACTAGATCAGATGAGTTACAATAAAATCACGTCATATTTAGTTATAATCGAACTTTTAACATATGAATATTAAAATATATTCTTTTCCTATTTTTCTGTAAGGAAAGTATGCCATCGGATAGTAGTTATAGCTGTGTTGGTGTAGTATTTTAGATTGGCACTTCTACCCTGTGATTTCACATGGTATCTGTATTAAAAACACTGTTCCTGATATCCATTTTGGTTTTATTTCAGATACGTGAAGAACCACCATCATATTCAACATCTGTCCTACAGAAGCGTGAGTCGTTTGACAACCCCCTTGCTGGGCGTGGGAGCCGAAGTTCTGGATCACACGAGGATACCGAGAAGAGTTCCAGTTCCGGGAATCCTCAATCTGGGAAAGCACTGTATGACTTCACAGCAGGTGGCGATGATGAGGTAAGAAGGCTGTAATTCCTGGCTACATCTTATCTTTGTGAAGTCCAATGCATCCTTTCCAAGTTTGATGGGGTATTGTTTTTTAGAAGAACACTTATCTTCTATTGATGGATAGTTATTTACTTCCTGAAGCAAAAGTAGTTGGTGTTCATTTACTACTGGTTATACATTTTAGTTGGTGAAAAATACTCTATCAATTTTCTATCTTTTTGCAATAAAGACGGAACTTCAAGCGAATGTCAAATAATCAAAGTGTCTTTTTTGAAGAGAATCTTAAAATAATCAAGTTGTCTTTTCTTGTCTTGGAATGCAAACAAAATAACACATCATTTATGTAACTGTTTTCAGTTGAGTTTGAACTCTGGTGAAGATGTCGATATCGAATATGAGGTTGATGGTTGGTACTACGTAAGTTTTTATGACCTCTCGCCATTTATTTTACCTGTTCCCTGGCTGCAAATGAAACATTTCTAATAGGGCAACTGCTGCTATTTGCTTAGGTAAAGAAAAAGAGAGCTGGAAGGGATGGGAAGATAGCAGGTCTGGTGCCTGTTTTGTATGTGAGCTCGTGATAGCAATGAACCTTTGTGACATACTACTCTGAAGAGCTGGCTGGAGTAAATAGACCTAAGAGTGGCACACAGAAAAGCTTTTTATGATGTGCGTACTGGAGCTGCTAACAGTTTACAGGCACACAGCCTTGTGGAAGGGCATATCCAATCACCTTGATAGTTCTATGGTGCAGTTTTGTTTGCTTTTCATACTGCCAGGTCATTCAATTCATTGTTTATCTGTGGATAAGCATCTGGATGAGGGTTTTAACCTTTCATCTCCTCCGATCTGCTCCACCAGTTATACCCATTACCCCCTTCTTCAGTCGCCCCATCCGTTGTGCAATATATCCCATTGTAATTGTAGAACTATTAGCTGTGAAGAGGCTGTGGTAAACTGTAGCGGCTGAGTTTCCCCACGATTCTTGTGGCCTTGTGTATGGTGTGAAACGTGTGATTCAGTAGTAAGTAGTAGTGTTGTATCGATTTGTGTAACATTTTGTATTCTGGTGGAACAAGGATACATGAGAATATACCATAGCGAAGTGACCGGCATACATTGTATTACTCTCTTTGCATTTTTTTTTCTTTTCTTAACGGAGCTCCTTTGTCTATACGTTGAAGTGCATAGCTATGGTGATTTGTCGGTGTGTGCAGAGGTTGTGTGTAATTGGTGTCTTCGAGATATCAATATATTTATTTTATTGAAAAAACAGTGATTTGTCAGTGTCGCATGAAACGTTTAATCCAGTCATCCATCTGGTTGGACACGTCGCCAGTCCGTCTTCACGCGCCCTAAATTGTGTTTTCAACTCTATACTGCATCAGATTTACCGATCGTCATGACTTGTTCCATTGTTTTTTATCACAAAATCTATTCGTCGCTAGCAAATAAAGTGCGTACAGGTACACGTCTCTCTCAGCGGTCACCATTTCACCAACACATCGCAATTCGCAACAGAGCGGTCACCATTTCACCAACACATCGCAATTCGCAACAGAAAGCAAGCAGCTAGGCGGGCGATGGGGAAGAGGAGCAGCGGCGCCGTGGAGCCTCGGGAGTTCGGGAGCATGGAGGACTTCTGGGGCTTCTACCTGGGCCAGCACTCGAAGCCGGCGACGCGGCGCTGGCACTTCGCCGGCACGCTGGCCTCGCTCGTCTGCGCGCTCCTCGCGGCCGCCACGGGCCGCGCCGCGCTCCTGGTGGCGTGCCCCGTGCTCGGGTACGGCATGGCGTGGTACAGCCACTTCTTCGTGGAGGGCAACCGGCCGGCCACGTTCGGCCACCCCGTCTGGTCCTTGCTCTGCGACTACCGCATGTTCGCCCTCATCCTCACCGGCCGCATCGACGCCGAGCTCGCCCGCCTCCGCATCCGGCCCCGGAGCGACGCCGCCGTTCACCAGGAGTGACTGATCCGTCTCAAATTCCCCGTCTCTTTGCGTCTCGTGGTACCATCAATAAGTCAATTTTCCTCCCCGTGCACTTGCAGGTGCTAATTAAGTTCTTATTTGATGTGTGTCTACCGTACTAGCCGAGTATTTCCACGCACGGAGAATACCATGTGTCTTCGCAATTTGTGAATGCCCTGATCTTATTGTTCATCACCTGTTTGGCTTGGAGTCAGTGGTACACAAATTGGACCATGATGCAGCAGTCTCTGCCTTATTTCCTTCTTCTCAAGCCTGCTATATTAATATAGCAACCACACGGTACAACTGCTGGTGCATCAGTACAAACACGTATAAAAGAAAATATAAAAGAAAGAAAAGAGAAACAATGTTGAAAAGGTCGGATTGACAAAAACGAAGATGTCCCGCAATTGTTGTGTCCTTCAGAGAATTTCCACCACGCTCCTAGCACTCTGATACGTCGCGTACCAAGCAAAATCTTAAAAGGAATGCCACGATGATGACAATGCTGCACGGATTGGTCCTAGGGCTTTCCCAAGTACGCGCAGGGATAAGGGAGGATGGCTTCACCCAACGCTCTTCAAGAAGGAAGGGTGGCGCCTACGGGCGTCATCGCGTCAGTGTCGGCCAGACCGACAAGAATTTCTCCTGACCCTCGCAACCCCGCCCCGGACGCTCCAATGTGCTCCACCAAACTCACCACCCACCAACGTGCCACGATGACCTTGCAAACACCATCGCCGTCTTACCATGGCTAACGAACCGAAGCCAGCGGGACCAAGAAGGATGGCGAAATTGAGGAGCAGCGGGGTACTAGCCACACGGGAGGGGACCACCTCCACCGCCAATGGCGATACCCGTCCAAACAAGCCGGAAAGGGGCACACCAGACCCTCATGGCCTGACCGAGCACAAACGACCCAACTGGCCCATGCTCGTGAAGCCCTTGTCGGGATGTTGCAGGGCACGCGCCGCCACCCCAGCCATCCCCGCTCCAGCGCCTCCCCCGCCCACCGGAGGTAGCCCTGCTCTGCCGAGGCCCAGTCCCAAATGGGGCCCACAGGGCCCAGATCCGGGCTGGTAGGGCACCGCCGCCAACAAGCTACGCCATCGCTACCACGCTGCTCGAGAAGACGCGCCGCCGTCGGAACCTCCACCTACCGAAGAGCACCGCCGCCGAAACCTCCACCTACCGAAGAGCACCGCCGCTGGATGAGGGGACCCCACGCCCCTCCAAACGCACGGGTAGGAGCCGCTCCGCCGCCGCCGGCATCGCGCGGGCTTTGCCTGGCGGACTGTACCAACGGGGGCGGCCGGGGAGGGGAGAAGGGAGGCTGGTTCGCTAGGGTTTCACCGCCCTCCCGTTCTCTCGCCACCCGAAAGGGTGTCTCTGGGTTGGGTCTTCTGCCTTATTTCCCATAAATTACTTTGACAACATAGCGGTTTTTCGAGATCGGTGCACAGACTTTACAAGTAGAAGAACCTCGCAAGAATTTTATCCCATTAACGAATAGTAAATACAAGCATACTTGTCATTTGGTTTGTGAATGGCCAATTTAAGCGGAGTGGCTTCTTCCAGTGGAAATCATACACATCTGAATATCTGATATGACTGTAGATCATTCCTCGGCTCAGCTGTCGCTTCTGTTGGGCTTGTCTGACGCCTCACGCCTGGTACACCTGAAAGAAGCAAACGATTGCCTGGTTACCGCTAACGGATGCAGGAGGTTCTTGAACAGAATCGTATCGCTCGTTCGCGGATCATGAGAAGTGCAGAAATGCCGACTTGTATCGTAAGAGCGAAAGAACAGACAACCAGGATCATCTGTCTGCCGTACCGGCTACCGTGTCAGCTGGCGACGGGAACCACTCGTTGGTGGCAGGATTCCCCTTGCAGGAGGCGTGGCGCTCTGTGGAATCCGGGTCTTCGGAGAGTTCAAACGAGGCGCCAGTGGGCTTGTCATCTTGATGAAGCCCGTCCCAGTATGCAGGACATGCACCAAGTTAATTTAACAGCTCATGACACCGAGCTCACGACTCACGAGCGCCGATGGCTCCTGCCCCCTGGTTTGTTCTTCCTTCGCCTGTCGCGCACTGCTCCTCGCGAACTAATGGCGCCGGGTGCTTTAAGGTGAGACGCACATCGGGCAGAGCTTCTTAGGAAGAGCTAGAGGTGGCTAATTGTCTTGCTCCATCGACGGGTTCGTGTGTAGGAGCCGGCGGCGAGCCAGCGCAGCAGGCGGCGAGCAGAGTCAACCAAGGTCGAGCCGCAGCATGGTTGGGATAGAGATGATACAGGGGATCATGTGGTGGATGGCATGCCGTACTGGGTGGATCACACTGGACCCGGCCTCCGGAAACTGCATCCGCGGATCACGCTGGACTTGGCCATCTGCGGTGCCTCGTAGCTCGGCGGCGAGCAGAGTCAACCAAGGGCGACATGCGCGTCGTGAGCTGCATCCAATGGAGTGAACGGACCATGTCTGTGGCGCTGCCGCGCTGCCGGCCGGCATGGCCCATGTGGCGTAGTTTCTCCTCGTGGCCCTACTTTCACGCCAAGTTGCTCATAGCGCCTGCCCGCAGAACCTAATCTGATGATGCCGATGACCGCAGCCAAACTTCAGAGGAGATTGACGACACGGGCAGCCTCTCTCGAGGCCAAACGGATACATAACGATGGCTACAACTATGACTGCTTCTGCACCTACTGTGCTGCACTCCTGCCGCAGAATGTCGTTCATCTCATGGGCAAATTAATCAATTGTGCTCTGATTTGTACTGTCCACGAAAAGAGGTAGCGCGGACGCTGGCCTTGAGATGGAGCTACAGAATCTCAAACGGAAGCAGAACTGGAAATCTGCTCCTCCTCCCTGCTTTCTTTAATTCTTCAATTTTCCTCACGTGGAGTCATGAGATTTGAAGATTGGGGTTTGGGCACTAGCAGATTAGAGACTTATCATGTTTGAGAGGAAAATTACTGAAAAGGTTTCTTCGTGGAGCTCTGCCTGTGTCAGCAGAAATTAGAATTATATGATTTGAAAAGACAACTTCAGAACGCCCACAAATAGTTTCTTTTAGTGTTCCCTCAAACACGTTTAATCCTTACAAGGTTTTTCTTTTAATGTTCCCCCAAACATGTTAAATCCTTACAAGGTTTGGCCCATGTTACTATGTCATGCATGAATCTTTGGACTTCAGGGCATAGTCATTCACTTTTCTAAAAAACAATCAAAGGTTTTTGTGCGTTCCATTATGAATGTATGAACTTTAGGGCGTAGTCACCACGCACCGGATCGCGAGCACAACGTGGACACGCTGAAGATAGCTGATTTCTACGACACGGTTGTACCAACAATAACTTACTTTGTTCATCTTTGAGATGTGGTTTTTTCTCCCGGTGCAACGCACGGGCACATTAACTAGTTAATATAACAACCACACGGTATGGTGCAAACACGTTTAAAAGAAAAACACTAAAGAAAGAAAAGAGAAACAATGCCGAAAAGGTCGGATTGACAAAAACGAAGATGTCCCGCAGTCGTTGCGTCCTCCGAAGAATTCACACCATGCACCTAGCACTCTGATGCGTCCGTACCAAGCAACGCCTTCAAAAAGGAATGCCACGATGACGACACCACGATGACGACACTGGTATCCGGACTGGTCCTAGGGCTTCCCAAGTACGCGCAGGGACAAGGGAGGATGGCTTCACCCAACGCCCTTCAGGAAGGAAGGGTGGCGCTGCAGGCATCATCGCGTCGGTGTCAGCCAGACTTAAACGGATTTCTCCTGACCCTCGCAACCCCGCCCCGGACGCTCCAGTGTGCTCCACCAAACTCACCGCCCACCAACACGCCACCACAGCCTTGCAAGCACCATCGCCGTCTTACCATGGCTCACGAACCGAAGCCAGCGGGATCAAGAAGGATGGCGAAACTGGGCCGCAGCGGGGTACTAGCCACACGGGAGGGGACCGCCTCCACCGCCAATGGCGATACCCGTCCAAACAAGCCGGCAAGGGGCACACCAGACCCTCATAGCCCGGCCGAGCACAAATAACCCAACTGGCCCATGCTCGTGAAGCCCTTGTCGGGATGTTGCAGGGCACACGCCGCCACCCCAGCCATCCCCGCTCCGGTGCCTCCCCCCGCCCACCGGAGGCGGCCCTGCTCTGCAGAGGCCCAGCCCCAAATGGGCCCCACATGGCCCAGATCCGGGCTGGGAGGGCACCGCCGCGTGCCGCCCAACCGCCAACAAGTCACGCCATCGCCACCACGGCGCCCGAGAAGACGCGCCGCCGCCGGAACCTCCATCTACCGAAGAGCACCGCCGCCGGATGAGGGGACCCCACGCCCCTCCAAACGCACGGGTAGGAGCCGCTCCGCTGCCGCCGGCATCGCGCGGGCTTTGCCTGGGACGGGGGCGGCTGGGGAGGGGAGAAGGGAGGCTGGTTCGAGCGCTAGGGGTTCACCGCCCTCCCGTCGCCCACTCGGAGCGACGCGGAGGGCTGAAATGTTCTCTCGCCACCCAAAAGGGTGTCTCTGGGTTGGGTCTTCTGCCTTATTTCCCATAAATTACTTTGACAACATAGCGGTTTTTCGAGATCGGTGCACAGACTTTACAAGTAGAGGAACCTCACAAGAATTTTATCCCATTAACGAATATGAAATACAAGCATACGTGTCATTGGTTTGTGAATGTCCAATTTAATCGGAGTGGCTTCTTCCAGTGGAAATCATACACATCTGAATATCTGATATGACTGTAGATCATTCCTCGGCTCAGCTGTCGCTTCTGTTGGGCTTGTCTGACGCCTCACGCCTGGTACACCTGAAAGAAGCAAACGATTGCCTGGTTACCGCTAGCGGATGCAGGAGGCAGGGCCGGCCCAAAGGCCGGGCAAGAAGTGCGCCCGCACTGGGCCCCTGTGAGCTAGGGGCCCCAGCCCAGGTAGTAGTTCTACTACCAGTTGTTGAAATTTTCGATTTTAGGCCTCCAAAATGTTAAAAGGCCCAATTACTACCCGCGCTGAAGCACACCAATCGATCGATCGTTCGACTTCTGTCTCTCGTAAAAAAAACCAATCGTTCTCTTCTCCTCTACCAAGAGTCCAAGACGACTCATCTTCTTATTTCAAAAAAAAAGAAGACGACTCATCTTCTCTGTCAAAAATAAAAAAAAGACGACTCATCTCCCGCTCCCCCGAATTCCTTGAAGGGAATCGCCACTGCTGTGCCTTCCAAGATCTCGACCAGCCATTAACGGAGGCCAACGGCGCAACTCCATCGCTCCCCAAACTTAGAGCATCTCCAGTCGCGTCCCCCCAAACCGTCCCCTAAAGGGATTTGGGGCGCGCCGGACAAAAAAAGCGTTCCAGCCGCGTCCCCCAAAGCCCTTTTTTGTCCGGCGCGCCCCCATTCGGTGTTCGGCGCCCCGAGCCCGTCCCCGTCCCACAGGGGACGCACCGGGGACGCCGGACACAGCGAAAAGCGAGGCGGGGAGTGGCGGGGCCGACCCGTCGGCCGGCACAATTAATTTAAACCTAACCGTCGCCTACCTCGCGACGGAAGTTATTGGCGCGCAGCCGACGGTGCGAGTTCCGCGAGAGGGCGCAGCGACGCGTCCCGTCGCGCCTAGCTCCGCGTGCCGGCGTTAATGAGCGCCACCGCTCCTCCGCCTCCCTCCGGCCTATAAAAGGGGCGCCTCTCATCGTCCCTCTCACACACAAACCCTAGCGCCTCTCTCCCAAACCCTAGCCGCCACCATCTCTCAACAAGACTCGACGCTATGTCTGGTAGAGGCGGACCTCGCGGCCGCGGCCGTGGTCGTGGTCGTGGTCGTGGCCGCGGCATAGCTGAACGCTCGCCGTCGCCTTCCATGCCGCCGCCTTCATCATCGTCGGAGATGGACGTGGAGCCGGACGTCCCGTTCGAGTTCGTCCACGTCCTCGAGGGCGACCCGCGCGGCATCCGGAGGCTGCCGGACTCCTTCGCCGAGTACGTCGGCGGCGTACGCCCGCGCACGATGCATCCGCGGGAGCATTCGTGCGGCTACCGCCGGTGGATCGTCAAGGCGATCTACGACGCGCGCGGCAAGATGTACTTCAACATCGGCCGGGAGAAGTTCGCGCGCCACCACAGCCTCCAAGCCGGCTTCATCCTCGTGTTCTCCTACTTCGGCAACAGGGACATGAGCGTCAAGGTCTTCGACGAGAGGCGCTGCCTCCGGGACTACCACGTCGACAGGGACGACGACGAGCACCGACGAGGAGGACGACCGAATGAGTGTTGTTTCTTCGCAGCGAATACGTGCACGGAGGTTTCTGCCTGTTCGCCTCATCGGTAGAACCAACAAGGGCACCATCCTCCCGCTGGATTTTCCAGTTTAGGTGACTGGGTATGCCCTCGAGTGTTCTTTCTTAGCAGCGAACACACGAAACCTTCGATGCACGGCCTAGTTAGGTTTAGTTTCTTTGCAATATTTTATATTTGTGTCCACCATGGTTCAAACTATGTATTAGTTTGTGGAAAACCATGTTCCAAACTGTGTTTTCGTGTAAACCACGTTCCAAATTATGTATTAGTTTGTGGAAATTGAAATAAAAATGCCAAGAAAAATTATTTTAAATGTTTGGGGGCGGCGTTTGGGGACGCGGCTGGGGAGCGACGTCCCCCAAACGCGGCACGAACGAAACACGTCCCCCAAACGCTCGATCCGGCGCGGTTTGGGGGATGGTTTGTGGGACGCGACTGGAGATGCTCTTATCCCCTTCAATTCTCAATGGTTCTATTCGTTCCCAATGAAATAGGCGTTTGGGAATTGAGATTAGAGACAGGTGAACTTATTCAGCTCTTCAATCCACTGTTAAATAGCTTCCTTATTCAGCTCTTCAACTCAAGCAGTCAAGATCTTCATAGGAAAAACATAAAGCGATGGGGATGCGGCATTGAATGGATCCAGGACAGAGGGTGGTCAGTGCCAAAGTGCTGAAGAGAAAGGGGATTCTGTTCATGGGGGTGTGGTCTTATTGTTCATTCTACATAGATCAAGTCTACATCAGAATCGAGTCAGGTGCTTATGTTCCCTCTCTTGATTGTTTTATGCAATTTGTATCACTTATTTGGTGATATGTGTTCTAGAAATCTTTCACCCGATAGTGAAAAAAGGGAAGAAAAGAAAACATTTAGAAGCGTTGGTAGAATCTCAGAAAGGAGCTATCCTGATAATCCATGCCATGTCAATCTTGTATAACAAGTACCAGGATATGGACCACAGATTGTCGAGGACTAGAAACAGATGTAAGTCACTTCATGTAACCATCAATTTTGACAAACATATTCCTTTGCAGAAGAAAGATAATGTTCTCCCTTTTCAAGCCTAGCAAAATGGTCCTTTGTGAAATCAATATGGTTCCTTACTACCATCATTTGTCTGCTTGATCCAGACAAATAATTAGTATGTGCTGTCATTTTTAGAGCAAAAAGATTAGAACGCGCTGTCATTTTTAGAGTCGAAAGATCATGGATATAAGCTATGTACTCAATATGACTTTGTTAATGATATGTAAAGTTTTTTTTAGCTTGAAATACTGTTTTAATAATTTGTGTGAGTAAGGGCCCTTTGCTGTCATTTTGCACCTGGGCCCCATATAAGCATGGACCGGCCCTGGCAGGAGGGTTCTTGAACAGAATCGTATCGCTCGTTCACGGATCATGAGAAGTGCAGAAATGCCGACTTGTATCGTAAGAGCGAAAGAACAGACAACCAGGATCATCTGTCTGCCCTACCGGCTACCGTGTCAGCTCATCAGCTGGCGACGGGGAACCACTCGTTGGTGGCAGGATTCCCCTTGCAGGAAGCGTGGCGCTCTGTGGAATCCGGGTCTTCGGAGAGTTCAAACGAGGCGCCAGTGGGCTTGTCATCTTGATGAACCCGTCCCAGTATGCAGGACATGCACCAAGTTAATTTAACAGCTCATGATTCAGAGACCAAATGGTCACACTGGGCAGCAGGAAGATTGCAGAGACGGACCGTTGTGGTGCTGCTTGCCGACGCCGCCGAGGTCTTTGTAGTACTCCGTCTCCACCAACTCCTCCCCCGGCCTTGCCGCCCCCGAGCGCCAGTTTCTGCAACAAACAACCCACGGCCACGCGCATCGGCTCCATGCATGTAAACGAACCTCACGGCTGCCTGCGTCCAACGCACCCCAGTCCAGTCGATGCCGTTATTCTCCATTTTTCAAGTGCGCGTGATTATAGGAACGTAAGCGTGATTCCCTAACAGAAATCCGCAGGTTATAAGAACGCATCTGACCTACGAACTTGACGAGCCGTGAACCTCCAAGGCGTGCATCAACAAGCACAAGGCCGACCTCCTAAAACCCTAGCAGCGCGAGCAGCGGGTGGGGTGGGGTGGTAAGGAAGGACGTCCGACGCTCCGGAAGAGCCACCGAGGTGCCACCATGAAGCTGACGGTGAAGACTCTAATGGGCATCGACTTCCAGATCCGGGTGCAGCACCATGACACCGTGAGATTTGAAAAACGTGTTTAGGGTTTGCGTGGGCTTAAGCCTCTCACGCCTCTCTATATATATATTGATCAGCAGGTACAAATACATGTGTACAATACATGACAGAATACATATACTAGACCTATGTTAACACACCCCCTCAATCTGAACCGCTACTATGTACAAGATTCAGATTGGGTCCAAAACGGTCTAGCATCTGTCGAGTGGCTGGTTTAGTAAACACATCAGCCAGCTGATCATTGGAAGAGAGAAACCTGACTCGAAGATCTCCAGACGCAACACGCTCGCGCACAAAATGGAAGTCGATCTCAATGTGCTTAGTCCGAGCGTGGAAAACTCGGGTTTGCAGTCAGGTATGTAGCCCCTAGATTATCACACCACAAAATGGGTATATGCTGCTGAGAGACTCCCAACTCCTTAAGTAAGGATTCAATCCATATAGCTTCAGCAAGCACCATTAGCCGGCGCCTTATACTCTGCCTCGGCACTAGATCTTGAGACGGTAGGCTGCTTCTTCGAACTCCAAGAAATAAGGTTCGGTCCAACAAATATAGCAAATCCTCCAGTGGATCGTCGATCATCAACACACCCTGCCCAGTCTGCATCGGTATAGATGTTGATGTCGGTGGAAGAAGACTTGCGAAATCTCAGTCCAGTGCTCAGTGTGCCCTTAACATAGCGTAGAATGCGCTTGACGGCCTCCCAATGAGAATCAGTGGGTTGTGAAAGAAACTGGCACACCTTATTGACAGCAAAGGATATGTCCGGACGAGTAAGAGTCAAGTACTGCAAGCCGCCAACTACACTGCGATACCTGAAAGCATCTTCAGTACTCAAAGCAGTGCCGGAATCACGAGCAAGACGCTCGGCTGTGGCCAGTGGCGTAGAAGTGGGTCGACAATTCTCCATGCTCACACGGTGCAATAGATCCAATGCATACTTCCGTTGTGTCAATGTCAGCCCCCCTGAAGTGCGAGCCGCTTCAAGCCCAAGGAAGTAGTGAAGGGGACCTAGATCCTTAATGGGAAAACTGGCAGAGAGAGACCGAACGAGACAGTCAACAACACTAGGAGTGGAGCCAGCAATCACGATATCATCCACATATACCAGCATATAAACCTGAACATCCTGGTGAGTGAAGGTGAACAGGGATGTATCCGCTTTGGAAGCAACAAAACCAAGAGTGGCAAGGAGAGCACTAAGTCGGGCATACCAGGCACGGGGAGACTGCTTAAGTCCATATAAAGATCTCTGAAGTTTGCAGACATAGGAGGGATAACGCGCATCCTCGAAACCGGGCGGCTGCTGCATATAGACATCCTCAGAGAGAAAACCATGAAGAAAGGCATTGCTCACATCAACCTGCCGTAGAGTCCAGCCGCGAGAGATAGCAAGCGAAAGAACCAAGCGAACGGTGGCTGGCTTGACCACCGGATCGAAGGTATCACCGTAGTCGATGCCATGCTCGCTGAGTGAAACCACGCGCGACAAGCCTGGCCTTGTATTTATCGACGGAACCATCCGGGCGCCGTTTTGTTTTGAATATCCATTTGCTGCCGACAATGTTAACACCAGCGGGGCGGGGAACCAAAATCCAGGTCTTGGTCCGACGCGAGCGCAAGCTCCTCGGACATTGCATCCCGCCAGGCCGCATCATGCAACGCATCACGGTGAGACACTGGCGTGGCGAAGATGGCATGGCGGCGAGGGTCATAGCGGACGGTTCCGTCAGTATATTGCTTGGGGCGACGAGTATGATCACGTGCACGAGTGACCATCGCGTGTGTAGGCGCCGTGGAGGATGGCTCAGCCGAGGGTGTCGCGGTCGAGGGGGCGCCCTCAACAGCAGGCGACACGGGCTGGGACGACGCCGACGCGGTCAGCTCTGCGGAGGGCGCAGCTGGAGGCGAGCCAGGCGAGGGCAACGCAGGTGAAGGCGGGGCAGGCGTCTCGGGGAGCGGGACATGCACATGCACGTCGAGCGGCGATGTCGACGAATCGGCCGAAGCGGAGTCCGCAGCCGGTGCGGTAGGGAAAACCTGCATGGGAGAAGCACTACCTGGAACAGGTGCATTAGTGGACAAATAAGACAGGTCATATTTCCGCATATGATCACTAGTAGCCGGTTCGGTGGAAGGAAACGTGATCAGATCGGCGAGAGTGGACACATCGACATGGACACCTGGGGTGGCATAGGGGAAAACAGATTCATCGAAGACGACATCACGAGAGATGTAAATACGACCCGTGGAGCGATCAAGACATTTGTACCCCTTATGCATAGGACTATACCCAAGGAAGGTGCACATAGTGGAACGAAACGCGAGCTTATGTGCATTATACTTACGCAGACTGGGCCAACATGCACAACCAAATATGCGAAGAAAGGAGTAGTCTGGCTCGACCTTAAAAAGGCGATGAATGGGCGTGTCCTTTTGTAAGACAGGAGTGGGCATGCGATTAATGAGATAACATGCAGTGAGGAACACCTCATCCCAAAAACGCAATGGAAGAGATGAATGGGCTAAAAGTGCGAGACCAGTTTCCACTAGGTGACGGTGCTTGCGCTCGGCCACCCCATTCTGTTGCGAGGTATGTGGACACGAGACGCGATGAGAGATGCCGGTGCGCTGAAAATATCGGTGCAGCTTATGGTACTCACCACCCCAATCCGACTGAATGGCTTTAATCTTAGTGTCGAGAAGACGCTCTACATGCGCCTGGAAGGCATAGAAAACCTGCTCAACATCGGACTTGTGCTTGAGGAGATAAATCCAACGTAAACGGGAGTAGTCATCGACAAAGCTAACATAATATGTATACCCGCCCGAGGATGCAATGGCAGGACCCCAAACATCGAATGAATTAATTCAAGAGGCATAGTTGAAACACGATGGGAAGCATTATAAGGCAATTGTCGACTTTTAGCACGCTGACAAGCATCACAAATAGAAGTCTGAGTGTTGGAAGAACACACTAGATTATTCTGACTAACAATGGTTTGAACGACATTATTGGTGGGATGACCGAGACGATGATGCCAATGCGACGAGGTGGTCTTGACGCTGGAAGAAGCCTAGCGTCGTGGTGCGGGCGAAGCTCGACTAAGCGGAATTGGGTAGAGGCCGCCATGACTTCTACCGTGAAGAAGAATTTTCTTCGTGGCCTTGTCCTTAACAAGGAAAAAGAACTTATGAAATTCGACAAACACATTATTATCACACACAAGACGATAAACGGAAAGAAGGTGTTTGCTAATGTGTGGAACATGAAGGATATCACGCAAGTGCAAAGGTGAACCGGCTAGCTGAGAGTGACCAATATGGGAGATAGACAAACCTGCTCCGTTGGCCACCCGCACTTGATCCTTCCCGCCATAGCGCTCATGAATTTGGAGGCGATTGAGATCACTAGTTAGGTGATCGCAGCCCCCGTGTCCATAATCCAGTGGAGGCGGATCACTAGAAGAGGTCGAGCGCAGTTCCCGGCGCGGTGGTCGGTGTCGTAGCGCTTGCGGCAGTCCGCCGCCTCATGCCCCCATTGTTTACAAATTTGACAACGAGGGCGCCAGCGCCTGTTGCGGCCATTGCCGCCTCCTCCATTGCGGCCACCATTGCCGCCACCGTTTCCACCGCCGTTGCCACCGCCATTGCGGTAGCGATCCTGTCCATGGTCGCCATAGCCTTGGCCACCTTGACCGCCATAGCCGGGGCCTCCCTGCCCAGAGTCACCACCTGCAGGACGGCCGCCACGGCCGGTGTTGTTGGTGTAGCCCGGCCGTGAGACAACATTAGCGGAGGACGTCCAGTCCCCATCTTCCTCTTGCTGCTTCTGAAGGGCCTCGAAATTGAGGACATTGTTGTAGAAGACGGGAAGGGTAACCGGTACCGGCGAGAAATTCATCGAGGCGGCGATGGGGTTGAACGCCTTGCCAAGCCCGGTCAGCATGTAGTCGATGATCTCGTCATCGCGGAGCGGGGAGCCTGCGGCGGCCATAGCATCCGCCATCCCCTTGACCTTCTGCATGTATTCAGCAGCAGGCTTGTCCTCCTTCCTCAGCGCCTGGATCTGGCGCCGGAGATGCCGAACACCGGCGCTGTTCTGCGCGCCGAACATGGCATGCACGGCAGCCCATGCGGCGGCGGCCGTGGTGCAGCCTATCAGGCTGGGCTGCAATGTCTTCGTTCATCGATCCAAGGAGGAGACCGAGAACCTTCGATCGAGCGTCCACCGGTGCTCAAAATCGTGGTTGCTCACGGGGCGGGCGGCATCGCCGGTGCCCTGTGTAACCATCTTCGGCGGTGCCGGAGTAGAGCCGTCGAGGAAACCATGCAGGCGAGCGCCTGAGAGATTGGGGAGGGTGAGGGCCCTCCACAGCATGAAGTTCTTCCCGTCCAGGCGGACGGCGATCGGAGCGACGACGGGCGCGGCCGCGGTGGGAGCAGGCGGCGCGATCACGGGACCGGCGACGGTGGTGAGCGACAAGGCGGAAGAGGTCGCAGGAGTCAAGGCCATCGCGGCGGCGGCGGCGTGGGGACGCGGCGGCGGCGGCGGAGGAAAGCGCCAAGCTCGCTAGGGTTTAGCGGCGGCGCGCGAGGGAAGCCTCGCTCTGATACCAAGTTGAAAAACGTGTTTAGGGTTTGCGTGGGCTTAAGCCTCTCACGCCTCTCTATATATATATTGATCAGCAGGTACAAATACATGTGTACAATACATGACAGAATACATATACTAGACCTATGTTAACACCCTACCTACCTGCTCTTCCATTTATAGTACTACTGAAAATGTCAGTGGGACAGGAAGTCACTTAGATGAAGTGTGGCTTCTGGAATGGTAGAGGGATTCAAGCCCTGGGTAGGCAAAGGTATATAGATGAAAACCTTGTGCCTCTGCAACTAGACTATATTGGTTTCCAAGAAACTAAAAAGCAGCAGTTTAGCAATTCTTACCTTAAATGTGTTTTAGGGAACAGGAACTTTGCTTGGAATCACCTACCTGCGGTTGGTTCTGCAGGGGGAATTTTAGTAGGTTTAAATCTTGATCTGTTTGACATTATATCTTGGGATGTTAGAAGTTTTTCTGTTAGTGTTATTGTTAGGAATAAGATAAATGATATAACTGTTAGAATTACCACTGTGTATGGCTCTCCTTATGAAGAAAAAAAGGATGACTTTATTTCTGAACTTCATGAACTCTTCCTTCATTGGGAGGGTCCTGCCATTATTGGTGGTGATTTCAACCTTGTTAGATCCCAGTCGGATAAAAGTAATGGTGTCATTGATCATAGGTGGGCAGATAAATTTAATGCCTGGATAGATATTTGGGCACTAGTAGAGATTGGTTTAGCTGGTAGATCTTTTACTTGGGCCAATAATCAGGAAAACTTGATCATGAGTAGAATTGACAGGATTTTCTGCACAACTGAGTTTGAAGAAAAATTTCCTTTAGCTCATGCCAGAGCTCTACCTAGAATAGGGAGTGATCATACCCCCATCATTTGGGAGTCTGGATGTAGCCAGATTCCAAAGAAAAGTGGTTTTAAGTTTGAAAAATGGTGGTTATCTAGGCCTGACTTTAAGGATTTAGTGATCAAAGCCTGGAGTTTGAATAGGGGTAATAAAACTGCTATTGACAGTTGGCATGATAAGTGTAAGTATTTTAGGAAACTAGCTAGGGGGTGGAGTGCTAATTTAGAAGCTGATATTAGGAAGCACAAAAAAGAACTTATGGAGGAATATGACTCCTTAGATATTGCTGCTGAAACCCAGCCTTTAGATGATAATAGTAGGAAAAGGCTAGATGATATTATCACTGAGCTAAATACATATTGGATCATTGAGGAGACCAAGGCTAGACAGAGATCTAGAGATAGGAATATCCTTGAGGGGGATAGAAATACAGCATATTTCCATGTTATAGCTAACCAACGTAGAAGGAAGAAAAGAATCAATGTTTTAGAGGGACCAGAGGGTCCGGTTACTGATCAAAAAGGCATGCTTAAAATAGCTACTAACTTTTATAAAGAGTTATTTAGGAGGGAGGAGAGACCTGACATTAGGTTAATAGATGATTTCTTCTCTCATGAAGAGAAAGTTACTATACAGGAGAATACTGAGTTAGAGAAGATGTTTACTGAGAAGGAGATTAAAGAGGATGTGTTTGGGTCTTATGCTGAGGGAGCACCTGGCCCAGATGGCTTGTCTTTTCTGTTTTTCCAATCCTTTTGGGATGTGGTTAAAGAGGATCTCTTTGAACTTTTTGATGATTGGTATCATAACAGGCTAGATATATATAGATTAAATTTTGCCATGATCACATTGATTCCAAAAGAGGATGATGCAAAAGAAATGAGGAAGTTTAGGCCTATAAGTCTTTTAAACTGTGTGTTTAAGATTTTCACCAAAGTTATTACTAATAGATTCTCTTCCCTGGTAGATAGATTGATTTCCCAGCAACAATCTGCTTTCATTAAAGGTAGGTTTATCTTAGAGAGTGTGGTTTCAGCTCATGAAATCATCCATGAAGTCTATAGAAGGAAAGAGAAAGGTTTAGTTTTCAAAATAGACTATGAAAAGGCTTATGATAGAGTAAATCTTGACTTCCTTTATGAAATTTCCGCAACTTAGAGGATTTGGGGGAAAATTATCTCCATGATTAAACAGATAACCCAAGGGGATCTCGTTGGTGTTAAAGTAAATGATGAGGAGGGAGACTTTTTCCTCACTGGTAAAGGTTTAAGACAAGGGGACCCTTTTGCTCCCCTTCTTTTTAATTTTGTGGTTGATGTTTTTTCGAAAATGGTGAACAAAGGTGCTTCTTGTGGTTTGATTACAGGGTTGTGTCCACATTTAGTCCCTGGTGGAGTGATTAGTCTCGCAGTATGCGGATGACACCCCGCTTTTCCTAGAAAAAAATGAAAGAAATGCTATAAACCTCAAGTGGACCCTTACTTGTTTCGAACAAGTGTCGTGGATGAAAATCAATTATCACAAAAGTGAGTTGATGGCTATTAATATGGAGGAGGAGGAACTTGTTCCTTTCTTAGATATATTCCAATGTGTTGCTGGAAAATTCCCTGTGAAATATCTAGGTCTTCCTCTGCATTTTAGTAAACTCAAAAGAGAAGATCTGCAACCTTTGGTTGATAGTCTGCTTGGTAGAATGGCAGGATGGAGGGGGAAACTGTTGTCCTTAGAGGCAAAAAGAATCCTCATCCAGACTGTTTTATCTAGCATTCCTATATATATGCTCTCCTTTTTCAAGTTCCCCAAATGGGCTTTAGATCTTATCAACACTCGGATAGCTAATTGCATGTGGGATGATGTAGATGGGAATAAGAAAATTCACTTAGCTAACTCGGCCTTCTATTTGCATGAGGAAGGAGTATGGTGGGCTTGGTATCCCAAATCTACAAGATCTAAATATATGTTTAGTTGGCTCATGGGTCAAAAGATATATCTATGGAGAGGGGAGTCTTTGGAAAAGAATTGTTGATGCTAAATACAATACTAGAAACCCCAACATTTTCTGTTGCCAGGACATTAACCCTTCTGTATTTTGGAAGGGTATGATGTGGGCGGCTAGAGCAGTTAAGTTTGGTTATAAGTGGAAAATTGGGAATGGTAGAACTGTTAGATTTTGGGAGGATACTTGGTTTGGAAATGCTCCTCTATCCACTCAGTATTGGGACATTTATTTTGTGGTTAATCAACAAATGAAAACTGTTGCCGACCTATGGGATGGGCAACAGTTAAAATGTGACTTTAGAAGAACTTTTACTTCACATATGATGGAAATGTGGCTTGAGATTTGTGAAATTGCTCAAACCATCACTTTTTCCGTAGAAGAGGATCGCTTGATTTGGAAGTATGAGTCGAAAGGGGTTTATTCTTCTAAATCTTTGTATGCTATTATTAATTTTAGAGGGGTTCAACCAGCTTTCTTGCCTCGTTGTCCGGGACTTAAAAATCCCACCTAGAGTGCAAATTTTCCTCCGGTTGTTGTCCCAAAACAAGATCATGACTAGGGACAATCTTAGACAAAGAGGTATTCGAAACCTTTATATTGTGAACTCGTAGTGAATTAGAATCAGTTAAACACCTGTTCTTTGACTGCACTGGTATCTAGGTTGCTTTGGTCTGTGGTGCAAGAAATCTTTGATGTAGAAATTGTAGATTACTTATCCCTTGCATCGAAGTGGCTGTGCAATAAAAAACTGGAGCAGTTAAATGTGGTTTCATCTGCAGTTATTTGGTGCATTTGGAACAATAGAAATCACTTGGTGTTTAACAGAAAAACTTGGTTGTCCATGAAGCAGGTGTGGGGATTACTCCTATCATACCTAAGGATATGGCAGGTTCCTTTCAAAACCCTGGCTTGGGATCTGGTGGAAAAATTCAAGTGCGCTCTGGTGAGGAGACTGAGGATGGTGCCATCGCTGATGCCGGATTGAAATGCTCGTCGTTTGACTGGATTTCGACCTGGAAGTCGTCCACGACTTCTCTCCATCAAGGGCGCGCCTCTGAAGCCTATCTGTCCAAGCACCCGGAAGAGGCTGACAACATCCATGTGGTGATCTGAGGGCCTGACCTGGGAAGCTGGAGTTGTGGTTTAGCGCTTTATCCCTAGTGTTGCTAGTTCTTTCTGGCTACAAGTGACGAGGGAACACCTCGGCAATGCCTACGTATTGTAGACTAGGGTTTTCGGGAAGAGCGACGATGGAGATTCCGGGAACGAGATTAGGCACACGACGTACCCAGCTTCGGGTCCCCTCGGTGGAGGATCCCTACGTGCTGCTAGCAATCTACTATATGATCATAAGTATGTTTACGTGGTGCCGCCGTAGGCGGAGCTATGTTGTCTATCTGTTGTCCCCTTTATTTCGGGTGCCCTGGCTAGCTTTATATATGCAACCAGCCTAGGGTTTTACAAGAGTCCTAGTCGACTACTTCTTCGGGTTGCCTTGTTGGGCCTTCTTCGTATTGGGCCGAGCCGATCTAGGTATACCAATAATGGGTACCCGAAGGGTATGCCCATGTCAGTAGCCCCCGAGTTTATAGGGAAGTCGAAGACTTGCGTAGAAACTCCAAGCATAACCATCTCCGAAGTCGAAGAAAATACAAGGCGAGGTCCATGTCGAAGATCATGTGTAGCGTAGATGATGTCGACGATTCTTGTAATTATTTTTCTATCGGGTGCGCGACAGCGCTCCCGATGGGAGTAGCCCCCGAGTCTATGGGTAAGTGCTTGCACTTAGGCATAGACTCAAGTTGTACTACTCGATGAAGAACTTAACTATATTTCTGGAGGACTTGATGAAATCCATGTGCTCCCGATGGGAGTAGGCTCCACTCGAGTCGAAGAATCGAGTTGAGTCTACAAACCTTGATTGTCATATATGTTGTTGAAGTTATTTTTCTATCGGGTACGCGACCAGCGCTCCCGATGGGAGTAGCCCCCGAGGCTACAGCCAAGTGTTTGCACTTGGGTGTAGGCTCAACTTGCTTGTAATTGACTCCACAATTTTTCCTCTTTCTTATCGGGAGGGTGAACAATACTCTCGATAAGAGTAGCCCCGAGCCTATGAGCAGGTGCTTGCACCTAGGCATAGGCTCAAGTTGTACTACTCGATAAACAACTTGATGCGCCCTCTTTTTATCGACTCCGTGGCCGTTGCTATTTTTATTTGACATCCATATCTATATTGTACGGGGATAATGGTAATTGGGACTAGTTCATCCGACGGATCGTGTACTAGTTAACTGCTCTAGTGGCAATCCGCAAAAACCTACTTCAAGATCACGTCCCCGGACATGATCCCGGGATACCGGTGTTAACTCGACGAGTGCCGCTTAAGGTCTTACCATTCTGTCGAGTCCCAGTCATATTTATCGGGTACCTAACGCGTCCGTTAGGATTTTTCTTCGTATCTGTTGATACGGATAAAAGTAGCAGAGCGCAGTCTTTGGCGATGCCACGCTCATCAGAACGGATCTGGGGTCTTACCTTCGCAAAGTTTTGCGGCATTCAGAGATTATTCGCGACTTTGGCGCTCTGAGAATATTTTGTCAAGTGCCTTGTTCGGCTGATGCAATGACCCATTTTGCGGGTTCTTCTATATTTTTCTCTCGGGCTTGATGAGATAGCCGAATATATTAGTTCTTCTATATTGTCGTCAGGCATATCGCCGATGCTCTTGCTCAGAACAAATAACGAGTCAATGGACCCGAAGATTTGTCCATCCTCTTTTTTTTTTTTTACTCCTCTTCTTTTTTTTTTCTCCTTGATGATAATTTCGTCGAGTTCCTCCCTCAGGAAAATTTCTTCGGGTCCTCCTTGAGGACAATTCTTCGGATCCTCTTTGAGGACAATTCTTCGGGACCTCCTTGAAGATAATTTTTCGGGACCTCCTTGAAGATAAATTTTCGGGACCTCCTTGAAGATAATTCTTCGGGTTCCTCCTTGAGGATAATTTTTCAGGTTCCTCCTTGAGGATAATTTTTCAGGTTCCTCCTTGAGGATAATTTTTCGGGTTCTCCCTGAGAAAAATTCTTCGGGTCCTCCCTGAGGACAATTCTTCGGGTTCCTCCTTCAGAAATTTTTTTGTCGGGTCCTCGTCCTCTCTTGAATAAGATTTCGTCGGGTTCTCTTTTGAAGACAATTTCGTCGGGTTCCCTCAAGATTTCGTCGGGTTCTCTTTTGATTTCGTCGGGTACCTCCCTGAAGATAATTTCTTTGAAATTTGCTTTCTCCTGCACAAATAAACAAACTTTTTCTATCTTTTCCTTGACTCTCTTTTTCGCATGCGGTGTCAGATGCTCAGATTCGATGATATGTAAAATGAATATATGCCGCGCAGCCCCCAAGTGTCGGGTGCAACGAAAGTAAATGATAATAAACTTTGTACAAAATAAAAGAACACTTAGCTTTTTGGTCACGACGAAGTCGATGCATGATGAAGTCTTCGAGTGTAGATAAGAAATCTAGCCAAAGTAGAAACCGCATATTTGCGAAAGTGGATGCCACAAAATTGTTGATGAAGAGATAGCCGAAACCCTGAGCACTGCTGGGGTGATGTCATGATTGTTGCTTAGACGCCGTATCACAGTTGTTACTCGGGGCGAAGTTGTTGTCGAGCCCCCGAGTATTATCCGTGTCGCCGAAAGAAGGCCATATGGATGAAATACTAAAGGTGAATCCGAGATGAAGTACTTGAAATGACTTCATATTAAAGATTACACCATGAAATATGAATCATATATTTGAAGATGAATTCGCCGATATCATAAAAGATGAATCCATTGACCCGAAGAATCCAGAAATAACCATAGAAAATGAATCCGCTGATATCATAGAGGATGAATCCATTGATCCGAAGAAAATAGTTTCAGTAATAACCATAAAAGATGAATCTGCTGATATTATAATCCATTGACCCGAAGAATCCAGTAATAACCATAAAAGATGAATCCGTTGATATCATATAGAGGATGAATCCATTGAGCCGAAGAAAATAGTTCCAGTAATAACCATAGAAGATGAATCCATTGATCCGGAAATGCATCGGGTAATATTGTATAAGTGAACCAATTATTAACTAAAGAAAACCAATCTAGTAATCCGAAGAAATTATATCCACTGAGCCGAAGAAAACAAAGCCACTAAATTGAAGAAAATAATTCCACTGAGCCGAAGGAAAATAATTTCACTGAGCCGGAGAAGATATATCCAGAGCCGAAGAAAAAAATTCACCAGGTAACCGAGTATATTTGTGATAACGAAGTAATGGCGCAGCCCCCAGTGTTTGGGTGTGGCGAAAGTAAATAATAATTGACTCTCAGAAAAGGAACACTTAGCTTTTTTATCGGGTGCGACGGAGTCGACATGGAAGTAGGTCACCCGGCATACGGAGTTGATGTAACGGACGCAGCCAATGCAGCGGAGCCGTGCGGCGTTTAGCCGAAAATATTCGACAAGGTGGAAGTAGTCGGCATGGAAGAGAGAATCGTCGAAACTTGTTCCGATCTGTAATTATATTACGGCGGAAAAAAACTGTGCGCAAATAATAGTACGAACCGAAGATTATTTTGCGAAATAAACTTTGCATAGTTAGAAATATAGCACCTGGTTTTTGCATCGGATGGTAAATTCGTGGCGGAGTGTTGCCCAACAGTTGAAGTTGTCAGCTCTACGATGGCAAGTTTGTGCTGGCGAGCCCTTGAGCAAGACGGGTGCATGATAGGCGAATAGTCGGAGCTTTATTCAGATCTGATCTTTTTGTACTGAATGGTCTTCACTGATGAACTTTTTGTTGGATGAACCTACAAAAAAAAAATTTGCCGAGCCTACATGACTCGATTTTGTTAGCCATTGCTCATCCGGCGAGAGCTTGATGCAGTACGGATGCCGTTTGCTGGCGGTGAACGGTTCCGCCGAACAGGATGAAATCATCCAAACGCAGTATGACTGGCGTTGATAGTGAAGAAGGCCGTGGTTAGTCCTGGTAGGTTTGCTTCTTGACTCCACGGGTTCCTAGTTCCCTCACGTGGACTTGTTGCGTTGATTGATCTCGCTCCAGTGCCTCAAAGTGGATCCACTCGTAGGTACACAGGTTGGAGCAAGGATTAGCAAATTAAATAATCCAAAAGATGAATAGGAGACGCGTATTAGGCGCTTTCTAAGTTGCAGTCGGTCTGGTACACAATGATTGAATTAAATAATAGACAGAGCACATTACCGATTGATCTGTTGAACTTAATAGCTGTGCTAGTTTCCGCGCATCGCCCGCTTGCAGGTACCTGGTGCCAGGCATCTGACTGTCCCGCTTGATCCGAGGATGCTGCAGCATCGAGCCGTATGAGGGCGGGCGCTACCGCCTCTGCCTAGATCTCCAAGTATATTCGGGTTCCACCATCAAGTCAGAAAATTGTAGTTTGATCGAGTGTTGAAGAACGCGACCAGATGCGATCTGGCCACCGATGTGGATGAGGGATCCCGCCCGGATAACGAAATCCAGTCGCCGCAAGTCCCCACGGACGGCACCAATTGACGAGGGAACACCTCGGCAATGCCTACGTATTGTAGACTAGGGTTTTCGGGAAGAGCGACGATGGAGATTCCGGGAACGAGATTAGGCACACGACGTACCCAGCTTCGGGTCCCCTCGGTGGAGGATCCCTACGTGCTGCTAGCAATCTACTATATGATCATAAGTATGTTTACAGGGTGCCGCCGTAGGCGGAGCTATGTTGTCTATCTGTTGTCCCCTTTATTTCGGGTGCCCTGGCTAGCTTTATATATGCAACCAGCCTAGGGTTTTACAAGAGTCCTAGTCGACTACTTCTTCGGGTTGCCTTGTTGGGCCTTCTTCATATTGGGCCGAGCCGATCTAGGTATACCAATAATGGGTACCCGAAGGGTATGCCCATGTCAACAAGCTTTAGAACCGTGTGTTGCGGCTGGTCTCTCTTAGTTTGAGGCCTTTAAACATGTTTTCTTATAAGACCCTCAGCTTAGCTGGTGGGCTGGATGTCCTTTAGTTTGAACTATCTAGGTTGCAAAACGCTATGTGTTTCATTTTCTAATGAGAATGGAGCTGGGGAGCGCTCCCTGTTTGTCTAAAAAAAAAAATGTCAGTGGGAGTAATTATTTCAAGATCTTGCTTACTTTTTTGCTTTTGAATCAGATTATGGCTGTCAAGACGAAGATTGAAGAGATCCAAGGAAAGGATAGCTATCCACGGGGTCAACAAATGCTCGGGCAAGGTGTTGAAGGATGAAAGCACACTGAAAAAGAATCAAATTACTGAAGATGAGTTCCTGGTCGTCATGCTTTGTAAGGTAGGCTGCTTATATGCCATGTACGTATATTGGGAATTATTTCAGTTCTGCACTATGCTTTGGATTATTTTGACTAGCAGGCGGCTTATATTATATGCCATGTGTATTAGGAATTATTTCAGTTCTGTACTATGCTTTGGATTATTTTGACTAGCTGAATGCTTGGTGTAATAATTGTATGAATTTGCAGGTACTGCAGAGTTAGCATAAGAGTCTCATTTGATGCATCACAGTTTCCTGACCTCCTGGCGTAGGCTATCAGTATTGTTACTTACTACTACCTCCGTTCCGATTTAATCAACGCTCGACACCATGTACATACATGCTCTGGTCGCCACCACTCTACGTCGATTAAATCGGAAAGAGAGAGTATGTAGCAGCTATACAGTACAAGTTCATTTATATCAACACCACAGAAAGTGCTTGAGGCATACAGCATTATTTTCACATTATTCAATATTTCCCCGCTTTGTGCGCTTTGGCCTTGTTCTGTTTATTTCTAAATATTGCTATTTACTTATTTGCTGCAGAGTAAAGCTTCAGCTTCCAGCGGAACTTCATCTGCTAAGGTAAACTTCTTCTTTTGGGGATAATACAATATAGCAAGCATATGTACTAACATACTAACGTGAACCATTACTAGCCTTTGAACACTCCTGTATCCAGGCAAGCGCCTCCAATTGTTCAACCTCAAGCTCCTCAACCCATGTGAGTCCCTGCTTTCTTTCCTATTGGCATTCTATTGGACGGGTCATGGTCGTACTCAAGCCAAATGTATCTTTATGCAGGGTCTCAGCAACTACAACTGCTCAACCTGAAATATCATCTGCAGAGTATGTTCCATGTCTGCCTACTGATATATGTATTAGTGTTCTTTTTTACCACTTAAATTTCATGTTTCTGCATGTACACTCCCAAGGGAACACCTGTGGCTTTAAATTTTTTTGTAGTCACGGCCTTCTAATGTTTGTTGCAGCTTTACATCATGCAGTTGGAATCAGGCCAACCCGTCGCGCTGTTTTGTCGCCTCCCCGGCGGTCCAAGGCGTGCATCAACAAGTAGAAGGCCGACCTCCTAAAACCCTAGCGCGAGCAGCGGGTGGGGTGGGAAGGAATGATGTCCGACGCTTCGGACGATTCCACCGAGTTGCCACCATGAAGCTGAGAGTGAAGACTCTCAAGGGCATCCACTTCGAGATCCGGGTGCAGCACCATGACACCGTAAGACCCCCTAGCTACCTGCTCCTCCATTTATAGTGTCGGAAATTTTCCTCGAATTTTCCCCTTTCCTACTTCCAATCGCACCTCGATCGTCTTCTTCTGTGCTAGATGCCACACTTCCTAGTGATTTTGTTCGGGAGATTTTCTAGCATTTTGATCAAATGCAGGTGCAGCGCACGATGGTGATGAACTAGCTGCTCGGCGCCTGTGGTTATGCGTTGATGCAAGGGATTAGCTCGTTAGGTTTTAGATATGTGGTTCTGCGAGGTGGCATTTGGCTACGCTACTACTTAATTTCGCTTAGCTGATTGGTCCTGAATGAATCCTAATGCCGTTTGCACTCCATATCCTTGCGTTTGAGTGCTCAGCACGCCTGGGTGCGACTGATTTTTTGATGGTGACCGTGTGTCCTTATACAAGTTTTGGCAATGTTCCAAACATACATGGTTGGTGGAGGCACCATGTTCATGGTCGAATGTTTTTAGTTAAGATATACTACCTCCGTTCTACAATTCTTGTCACAGATTTGGATGTATCTATAATCATATTTTATGAATTGATAGATCCAAACCCCCGACATCGGAAGGCCTTGAATCGAACTTGGGGAAAAGGCACGCCTCTCGGGTTGCCCCCTCCAGGCGACCAGGGGGGCGAAACCCTAGTCGCGCCGCCGCCGCCTCCCCCAGCCGTCCTCTACCTCCTCGTCGCCCCTAGAGGCGCCGCCGGTGAAGGGGGCGGCGGGGATCTGGGCCCTCGCCCCCCGCGCGGAAGATCGGTGGAGGAACTTCGCGCTGGGTCCGGTGGGGCTGCTCGGTGGCCCTTCCGTCACCGTTGGCTGGGTAAGGGAGGGTGCTGCCGGCGGCGTCCTCGACGGGGGCTCTGGACCTCAGGGCGGCGGCCCTGATCTGGTGGACGGCGCCGGTTCTGCGGCGAGTGGTGCTGTGAGTGCTTGCCCTCCTCTCTGGTCGTGCGGACGGCGGAGGGGCGGTGGGCGTCTGGTGTGGCCGGGGAGCTGCCGCCAACTCTCTATGCCTGTCCCTAGAAGATCCCCCTTTTCCGGCCGGTGATACCCGGATCCCATGGCCAGATCTGCTTGCTCTGGTTTGCTGGATGGTGGTGGGAGGCTCGGGACCGGGAAACCTGTGGCCGACGGTGGTCACGACGCTGGCGACGCTCCTGGCGCTGTTTCCCTCCTTGGAGGCAGCGTTCAGATCCCTTGTTTCTTCCCCATCCACACCTCTGCCCGGGGTGAAAACCCTATTTCCTCGTGTGGGCGTTGGCGGCATTGAGATGGTGTTCCCTTCCTGGAGGTTTCTTCTGAGGATTGCAGGGGTGGTTGGCGGGTTTTCGGTTGGTCGTGGTGGTGCTTGGCAGTGCGTTCTGCTCCTTTGTCAACCTTGCGCTTGGCCAGGTTGATGCTCTTGTTTGCCGGTCTTCGTGGTGCGCCGGCGCCCAGCAGCTTTCGTCCTCCCCATGGTGGTGCCGAGGCAGCTGATGGCGCTCGTCGGGAGCTCTCTGTTGCGGTAGCCGGCTTGCCCACTTCCATGCTCTTTGGGTGTTCTTACTTTGGTTTGCTTTTGGGAGAGCTTCTCTGTCTGCCGACGGCGGCGCTATTCGGACCAGGGCGAGAGGGAAGGGTCCCTCTTCGGAGTCAGAGGCCATGAGTTGGACACTAATCACTCTTCTGGAAGATGGCGAGCTTGTTCCTTCCGCTGATGGTGTTTCCTTCTAGCTTTGTTTCTTCCTCTGGTGGCTGCTCGGGAAGACGATGGCCTTAGTGATCATAGCGTGCGTTGTGCTTTTTCTCTTTGGTTTGTAAGCTGTAAGCTGTGTATGCCTTGTTGCACTCTGTATCTGCCGTTTTGGCTCTATTAATTTAAAGCTGGGCCTTTGGCCTTATGTGTGGATCGGAGGGAGCACTACCAAGTTTTTTAGCTTGATGTTCTAGGGTCTGTGGTCGCAAAGTTTTCACGGCCAATGTATTTGAAACTATCTAGACCGTTTGTATAAAAATTATAGTATGAGATTTTTTGTTGATATGTTTTTCATGGTATTATAACTAATGTATTATGCTAGCACATCTTAGTGTAAAGTTGTTAAAATATTTTTGAAAGTAGCATCTGAGAGACTTTTGAACTTAGAGTAAAAAAATGTTAATGGGAGTAATCATTTCAAGATCTTGCTTACTTTTTTTTTTTTTGCTTTGAATCAGATTATGGCTGTCAAGAAGAAGATTGAAGAGATCCAAGGAAATGATAGCTATCCACGGGGTCAACAAATGCTCATTTACAAGGGCAAGGTGTTGAAGGATGAAAGTACACTGGACGAGAATAAAGTTATTGAAGATGAGTTCCTGGTCGTCATGCTTCGTAAGGTAGGCTTCTTATACGCGGAGGTGGACGATTTGCACCCGGGTGCATGTGCACTCTATTTTGAAAATGTTATTTCAAAATTTCAGAAAAAAATGAAATAATTTTTTTCATGTATATCCTATGTTTACACTTGTTTTTCCAGATTTCGGCATAATAAAACGGCCATGTACACATAAATGTGACAATGGAATTTTCTATTTCCATGAACAGTGCAGAGCCAATCATTATAATCTCATTTTCGTGTAGGCCATATACAATCGAATTTTTTCATAAAAACTTACAAAAGTGATCGAGTATCAACATAGTATGTACATAAATTTTTTATTTCATTTTTTGAGATTTTCAAATAGCAAATAGTATGCACCCGGGTTCTTCCGGGTATTTCCCCTTTATATGCCATGTATATTAGGAATTACTCCCTCCGTGCAGAAATATAAGACGTCGGGGACGTTTTCCGACCAGGTGAAAAAGTAGCAAAAAGACATCGATACCCCTATCAAAATTTGAATCCCGATCTCGATTCTCCCGTCGTCTCCCACCGGAATCGATCCTCCCCGGCCATCTTCTCCTCCAGGCAGCTCCTCCCCCACCGGAATCGATCCTCCCCGGCCATCTTCTTCCCCAGGCAGCTCCTCCAGCTCCTCCCCCAGGAGGAATCGATCCTCTCCACCAGGCGCGCGTGGCCCAGCTCCGATCCACCAAGCGCGCGTGGCCCAGCTCCGATCGATCCCCTGTTTCATCGCAAACGATCCAGGCCTTCGCGTCCAGGCTCCGACCGGTACCGATCGATCCCCTATCTCGTCGCCCAGCTGTACTCCAGGTCTAGCTCCAATCATCCACTGGCTCGTCGCCCAGCTCGCCGATTGTTGCAGTTCCCGGAAGCTCGCCGCCGTCCCCTAGCCAGAAGCTCGTCCAGGGCTTCCCTTGGGGGCGCTAGGGTCGGGCCCGGAGGTAACCAAGAGGCACCGGGGCCTGGAGGTCACAAGGACGCCGGGGCCTGGAGGTCACAAGGACGCCGATTGCGGGCAAAGCACTACTTCTCGCTCATCGCTGCGTACAAAGGTCGGCGAGGTCGCGCTCGTAGACAATGGTGCTTCCGGATCTCAATTTTAGTCCACCTGAAGAACAAGATGAGGATGTCAATCAACCAGGTACTGAACTACTGATCAGCACACGTCAATGAATTTCTAGCAATTCTGTCATAACAAGCATCGATAAAATAAGTGGAAATGATGAGCAATATTCTACAGTACAACATGATCTAGCAACAGTTGTATCTATTCTATGTATAGCAGCACATGTTCATTGCTTACATGCATAGGACCCTCAAATTTTTGCAATGGTAAATGCCGTGGCAGATCCGATCAAAGCACCATATAGCGAGCCGCTGACCTTCGTCACAGATAATGGATTGAAAATGCAGAAAATAGATAAAATGATGCCAGTGTTGGCCACAGATTGATGGAGTTTGATGCGATGCGGAACAGAGCATTACCACGAGGCCAGTCTGCACTGATGACAGGTTGTACCATGATGTACCACTGAATGCCGAGGACTGCAAAAAAAAAAAAAATGCAGAGAGATGGTTATAACCAAGCAAATCGTGGCGCGGTTGCGTGGACAGAGTGATGGGAGGAGTGATACCTTGAGCGATATGGTAGCACCAGATGTAGCCCCGATGTCATAGCCGTAGAGCAGGCCTCCCAAAGCTGGGAAGAAGAAGCTACAAACAGTTCACCAAACCATTCAGACAAGCGTGCTAGCTAGGCATATACAGGTCTTCAGACAAGAACGCAGACTAATTTCTCTCTTCTCTTCATCTGACAGAATCTCATGCGCTGCAAAGGCGACACCAGCTCGGTTTAGACAGTTAATTGCCACATATAAATTTAGTGTCAATGAACTATGTTAATTGTCCAATGAAGAATTGTCTCATATAGACATATACACATTACACAGTCAGTATGTCTAAAACAGCAAATAGATCGAGATTCTAATACCGAGTATAAGTACTTGATATGGACATAGTTGTGTGTGTCTTACCATTATTTATCTCTTCGAATTTCTGCTGAGCACCCGTCTTTATTCTTGTCGGGGTGATATTTTAATGAAAGCCTGTGGACACCAGAAATTAGATAAACTTTTGGTTGTCGGGGTGATATATGCAAGGCATTTCTGAAGCGCATAAAATTTCCAATTAGATACTGAAATTAATTCATCCAGTAAGAAGAGATTTTAGTTCCTGTAGTCTGTAGAGGAAATGCAGTCTCATTGCATGATTCATCAAGTACATATTGTTAAACGGAGTAGGATGACACCTGAGCGGGTACGATCCTGTCACGTCAGGCTAACTAGACTTGCGGTAGAAGTTGTAATCCTAACCATATTGTAAACCCTAGATTGTATGTCTGTTATATATAAAGAGTATACGCCTGCCCTAGAGAGGTACGACAATTCAATCCAATCTATACTTTTTACATGGTATCGAGCAACCCGCTCTTTGATCATCCATGGCTCCTCCCTCTCCCGCAGCCCCCGCCGCCCAGCCAACATCGCTCAAACCATCGGCGCTGCGATCACCGTCAAGCTCGACCAGGACAACTTCCTGTTATGGAGGGCTCGGGCTCTTCCCTGCTCTCTACAGCCTCGATCTGTTCGGCTTTGTAGATGGGAGCAACACCGCGCCGCCCAAGAAGGTTCCGGCGTCCGAGGGAAGCTCGGAATCGGTGGCGAACCCCGAGTATGCAGCGTGGTTCAAAACGGATCAGCAGGTTCCGAGTGCTCTTCTTGCATCTCCGAACCCATCCGTGCTCGGCCATGTGATGCTGCTTGGACTCATCCGCGAGCGTATGGAGCGTACTCACCCGGATGTTCTCGTCACGATCCAAGGCGAAGATCGTGCAGCTCCGCACGGCGCTTGTGAAGCCGAAGAAAAGGGAGATGTCCCTGTCTGACTACTACAACCACGTGAAGAAGATTGCTGACACCATGGCGACAGTCGGCAACCCTCTGAGTGATTCAGAGGTTATTTCATATATTCTTGCTGGGATCAGCGAGGATCACGAGAATTTCACTACGTCGTTATCGGTGATAGCTTCAAAGGGTGATGATGATTTCACTCTCAGCGACCTCTACGGGCACATGGTCGCATACGAGGCACGCAACGTCGATCGCGTGTCCAATGGATCTCCTCAGTTCCAACACTCCGCCAACACTGCATCGCGTGGAGGAGGATACGGTGGCTTTCAGCGCGGTGGCGGAGGCCGCGGACGCGGCGATGGTGGCCGTGGCTATGGAGGAGGTCGCAACTACAACAATGGTGGCGGCTACAACGGTGGTGGCTATGGCGGCGGAGGTGGCCGCAACGGAGGCAATAATTCTGGGCGAGGCAACGGTCAAGGAGGAGGTCGTGGTCGCAACGGTGGCGGAGGTGGCAAATCCACCTGCCAGATCTGCGGCACCTATGGACACGATGCTCTTCGCTGCTACAATCGGTTCAATCACGCCATCCAACCTGAGACATCAAATCGCGCTGCCAACTACTCCAACTCGAACGAGATTGCTGAACCGACCTGGATCATGGACTCCGGGGCGACAGATCACATGACCAACGACATGGATCGCCTCCACGTGCAGAAGAACTATGACGGCCATGATCAGATACAGGTGGCCAATGGTATGCATATTCCTATTTTACATGTTGGTGAATCTTCTTTGTCTGGTCCAAACCAATCTGTTCTACACCTGAAAAATGTCTTACACACTCCACACATTAGCAAAAATCTCATATCTGCCAATAAACTTGCTTTTGATAACAATTGTTTCATTGAGCTTCACCCCTTCCATTTTCTTATCAAGGATCGCATCACGAAGCAAGTTCGTCTACACGGTAGGGCTCAAGGTGGTCTATATCCGGTGCTGCATCCACGCTCTCGTCAAGGACATCTTGCCACTCCATCCAAAGATCTGTGGCACCGGCGTCTTGGTCATCCCACGTCATCGATTGTTCAAGCCATCATCTCCACCAATAAATTAGTTTCGTCGTCAAATAAAAAGCTAGTTGAGCATATTTGTGATGCATGCCAACAAGCAAAGGCACATCAACTTCCTTATGAGTTGTCGTATAGAGTCTCTACTGTTCCTCTAGAGTTGGTTCACACGGATGTGTGGGGACCAGCGGTTAAATCTTCTGGTGGCTTTAGTTATTATGTAAGTTTTTTGGATGATTTTAGCAAGTTTTCGTGGGTCTATTTGTTGAAACACAAGTCAGATGTTGAGCATGTCTTCTATCAATTTCAGAAACGAGTTGAGCGATCTTTGGGTGTTAAAATTCTTTCTGTTCAGTCCGATTGGGGAGGGGAATATCAGAAATTGCATCGCTATTTTCAGAATACTGGCATCACTCATCGCCTCTCCTGTCCCCACACCCACCAACAAAACGGTGCCATCGAAAGAAAACACCGTCATCTTGTCGAAACTGCCCTTGCTCTTCTTGCTCAAGCTTGTGTTCCTCTTCGTTTTTGGGATGATGCCATCCTCACGGCTTGCTATCTCATTAACCGGATGCCTAGTCGAGTTATTCACAATGAAACTCCCGTCACAAAATTGTTTAACATCCCTGTTCGGTATGAAGCTTTACGTGTTTTTGGGTGCGCGTGCTGGCCGAACCTTCGACCCTATAACAACCGGAAATTGTCTTTTCGGTCTATTCGCTGTGTATTTCTTGGGTACAGTCCGGATCATCTTGGTTTCAAGTGTCTTGATCGGTCTACTGGCCGTATATATATCTCCCGTGATGTAGTTTTTGACGAAACAATTTACCCATTCTCTATTGACCACTCCCAAAATTCCCAACCCACTGAAGATCTTCTCCTTCTTCCGGATCCAGCAAGAAATTCCTCAATGTGTAATGATATGGACTGTGCTACTAACCCGGTTCCTAGTATTGCTCGTATCGAGTGCAGGCGCTCCCGTCGACTCCTCATTTCATGGCGTGCATGTCCCTCCTGATGACGATCATGGGGCACCGGATCCTGCTGCTCCGGACGACCATGCGGCTCATAACGATGTGGCCTCAGACAGACTCGGAGCCCGCTTCTCCGCCCACACCGGCTCGTGGGCCGGCCTATGATGCGGATCATGACTCCCCTGCACCATCTCCGTCTGCTGCTTCCTCGCCATCGCCAAGTCCTGCACCTGCCCCTGCACCTACACATCCTATGCGCACTCGGCTGCGGAACAATAAAGTGCGTCCGGTTCGCCTCTATGATGGGATCATCCGATATGACTCGTCCAAGCGTGCCTTTGCTGCTGAACCCACATCTCATCATGACGCTTTGGCTATTCCCTGTGTGGAAAACGGCTATGGATACGGAGTTTGATGCGCTTCGTCTCAACAATACCGGCGTCTTGTGGAACTGCCCCGTGGACATCATATCATCGGCTGCAAGTGGGTTTTCAAGGTCAAGCACAAATCTGACGGCACCATTGATCGCTACAAAGCTCGTCTCGTCGCCAAGGGCTTCACTCAGCGTGCTGGTATCGACTACACTGACACGTTCTCCCCGGTGGTTAAACCCACGACAGTTCGCCTGATCTTGTCCATCGCCGTTTCTCGCGGCTGGGCTCTTCGTCAAGTGGACGTCCAAAATGCCTTCCTCCACGGCGATATCCAGGAGGAGGTATACATGTCTCAACCACCAGGATATGTTGATCCAGATCGCCCTCACCATGTCTGTCGACTGCAGAAATCGCTTTACGGCCTCAAACGAGCGCCAAGAGCGTGGTACTCCAAGCTAAGTGTCAAGCTTCGATCCATGGGTTTCGGGCCATCCAAAGCGAGATAACTCCTTGTTCATTTTCCTTAACCCACGAGTCACTATTTATATGTTGATTTACGTGGATGATATCATCATAGCTGGCTCGTGTCGACGGATCGTGGAAAAACTTACGGAGCAACTTCGTGTCTCCTTTGCTCGTTAAGGATCTTGGAGAACTTTCCTATTTTCTTGGAGTAGAAGTGACAAAGATGTACGATGGAATAGCACTAACTCAGACCAAGTATGCTACCGATCCGCTTCGGAAGGTGAATATGCAAAAATGCAAGGGTATTGCAACGCCCATGTCTTCATCCGACAAGCTCAGCAAGAATGCCGGCACTATACTCACCGAAGCGAGAGGCCTTCGTTTATAGGAGCACGGTGGGAGGTTTGCGGTATCTATGCTTGACACGGCCGGACATTTCTTTTGCGGTAAATAAGGCGTGTCGGTTCCTCTCTGCTCCTACGAGATGTGCATTGGTCTGCAGTTAAAAGGGTGCTTAGATATGTGAAAGAAACTCGAAGGTTGGACTCGGTATACGGCGTTCGCAGTCCACGGAGTTAAGTGTATATACGGATGCAGATTGGGCAGGGTGTCCCGATGATCGCCGATCAAGCTCGGAGGATATGCGGTGTTCTATGGACCCAATCTGATATCGTGGAGCTCTCGGAAACAACCTACGATCAGTCGTTCGAGTACCGAAGCGGAGTATAAAGCCATTGCAAATGGCACGGCGAGGTATCATGGTTGCGATCGGTTCTTCGAGAGCTAGGTGTGTTTCAGGCTCAAGCTCCAATTTTGTGGTGTGACAATCTCGGTGCAACTTTCCTCACAGCAAATCCTGTGTTTCACGCTCGGACCAAACATATCGAAATTGATTTTCATTTTGTACGAGAAAAGGTGTCACTTGGAGCATCGAAGGTGAGGTTCATCTCTACGCGTGACCGGATTGCTGATATATTCACAAAGGCCCTTGGCAAGGAGACGTTTGATCGAATGAAGTATGGATTGAATTTAGTTAGCCCTTGCTTGGATCGAGGGGGATCGTTAAACGGAGTAGGATGACACCTGAGCGGGTACGATCCTGTCACGTCGGGCTAACTAGACTTGCGGTAGAAGTTGTAATCCTAACCATATTGTAAACCCTAGATTGTATGTCTGTTATATATAAAGAGTATACGCCTGCCCTAGAGAGGTACGACAATTCAATCCAATCTATACTTTTTACACATATTACTGCAATCTTTAGTATCCATTTTATCACTAATTTATATATATTGTTACTAATACATAGATGATGATGAACAAGCAAATGAAGATGAATATGCAGTAGATGAAGAGGAAGCTGCACTCGGATGAAGGTCAAGATGCGGTAGATGAAGAGGAATATGCGAGTAGATGAAGAGGAAGAACCAGGTGGTCAGCAAGCAATACGACATCGAAAAATTCTCCCTGACCAACAGAAGTACGCTGCATATGTAGCTATGCACTCACTTTGCATGAAAAACGGAGGGAAGTTTGATAGGAATGATAAGAAAGATGTTGCTGCATTCTTTCAAGTAGAGCAGTCACAAGCAAACAGTGCATTGGCAAGGTCATGTTTCTTACAGCAGTTGCAAGACCAAGATTCGACAGTGCAAAAAATGTGACTTTTTCTGGTAAGATTGGTGTGTGGCCATTTGTTAAACAATTGCCAGCACAAAGGAAAAGCGATAATCGGCCTAAAGGGACCCTAGAGACTAAGTCAATCAAAGTCACTAGGGATGTTATGAGGGAGTTCCTAATAGATAAGGTGTTGCCAGCCATTCGAGATGCTTGGCCCGCACAAGATGCTTGGACGGACTATCTTTGTACAGGCAAGATAACACCAAGCCACACATACTACCTACCGATCAAGAATTCGGAGATGCTCGTAGCTAAAATTGGAATGGACATCAGGCTGGTGCAGCAGCACGACGAATAGCCCAGATTTGAATGTTAATGATCTAGGGTTCTTCAACTCCATAGAATCCCTAACGAGACCATGCGAAGCCCTAGAACACTAAACGACCTCATCCGTGATGTGCAGGAAGAGTTTTCTGCATATGATGCACCTACCTTGAATAGAATTTTCGTATCTCTTCAAACTTGTATGACTGAAGTATTGAACAATAGTGGAGGCAATGGGTATACAATCCCTCATTTGGGCAAGATAAGCTTAGAAGAACAAAATCTGCTACCTACCAGCATTCCTTGTCCCGCTCTAGTTTATGAAAATGCCCTAAAGGCAGTAGCTAAGGCACTGCAAGCAGAAGAAGAAGCAAAGCAACAAGAAGCTCGAAAGAAAGAAGAAGCAAAGCAAGAGGAAGCTCGAAAGAAAGAAGAAGCAAAGAAAGCAAGAGAAGAAGAAAAGCAAGAGGAAGCTCGAAAGAAAGAAGAAGCAAAGCAAGCAAGAGAAGAAGAAAAGCAAGAGGAAGCTCGAAAGAAAGAAGAAGCAAAGAAAGCAAGAGAAGAAGAAAAGCAAGAAGAAGCTCGAAAAAAAGAAGAAGCAAAGAAAGCAAGAGAAGAAGAAAAGCAAGAGGAAGCTCGAAAGAAAGAAGAAGCAAAGAAAGCAAGAGAAGAATCGAAGAAAGCAAGAGAAGAAGAAAAGCAAGAAGAAGCTCGAAAAAAAGAAGAAGCAAAAAAAGAAAGAGAAGAAGCAAAGAAAGCAAGAGAAGAAGAAAAGCAAGAAGAAGCTCGAAAAAAAGAAGAAGCAAAAAAAGCAAGAGAAGAAGCAAAGCAAGAAGAAGCTCGAAAAAAAGAAGAAGCAAAAAAAGCAAGAGCAAAGAAAGCAAGAGAAGAAGCAAGCAATCAATCTAGCAAGCGCAAGAGAAAAGAAGGAAATCATGCAGAAGGAGATCAAGAAGAAATACCTACAGCAGAAGCAAGCACAAGCAAAAAGCGTAAGCAACACAAGAACAAACAAGCACAAGCACAAGTAGCTACATCAGAAGTGGAAGCAAGCTACAGGAATTTGTTAACTGAATTTGTTGCAAGCAAGCAGTGGAACGCTACTGGAATTTGTACCTATTGATCTTCAACCATTGACACCAGAAAATGCAAGCTACTGGAGTACATTACTGTAATGCTACTGTATTGTTGTTGTTACACAAACTACTGCTCATGCTACTGTACTGTTGTTGTTGTTACACAAACTACTTCTACTTATTGGTGTTGTCAGATTGTAAACTTGAAATAATTGAGGAACCTCAGCCAGGGTTATTCTTAGTGACAATGACACCAAGCAATCAAGGAGTAATGTTTGTTAATTCAGTTAACTATTGTTGTAATGTTTTTTAAGGATCAAGTATTGGTACACTCCTACTGTGCAGGAGTAGCTACTCTCCCTAAAGAGAATACTGTTCTGAAACAGCAGCCAAACGAAAATGAGTTTCAGGGAAAAATAAGTTCCATGAAAAGGAGTATAAAATCTACTGTACTTGGAGTATTCGCCAAAACATGATCATAGTAATAATACACAAATTGACCACAGGATGCAAACGTTTTCAGTATCTTTTCCCTGGTTATTATTTTGATTTTATTTATTAAAATTTGCATGGATAAAAGTTACTTGGAGTAGCTAACTATAGCATCCCATGGAAGGTGCATCCCACAGTAAATCATTGAGTTAAATAAGTGCAGAGACAAACAAGGAATAAAAGTAATTGCAGCCTGATAGAACTGAATAATAAAAAGTCAGAAACCTGGCAGTGCTACAAAATCAGAAACAGGTAAAATGCAGCAAGACGCAATGACAGGACATACAAAAGATGGAGCTATTCTCCATCAGGAGTATGTCCTTCAAAGGGCAAAGAAATGCTGGATTGCTGACCGCTAGTTGGCCAAAAGCTATGCATTGACCTGAATCGTTCTAGTAGGATGGAAAAGACGGTCGCAGTCTTGCAATTTACAAGAAATTCTGTCCAGGCCTTACCCCGACCCGATGTAATAATATAGCTCATCAACGCTATCACTGATATTAGAACATTAATTTGGAACCACTGGCTAAGCATGTTTACAGAGCATGGATCAACTTAATTGAACAACTTACATAAGACTAGAGAGTTAATTTGGACGCAGTGTTAAAATTGTTTCTTGGGAAATCGGCAGCAATCGTATGGGAACGAAATCATGCATAAAACGGCAGCTTTCTGCATCAAGCTAGAAGCAAGAAGCATGAGCACTCACGTATAGGATGGAGAAGAAGACCCCGCGGTCGGGCCTGCCGTCCCTGCCGACGGGCACGACGGCGGTGACCCCGCGTCCGCCGCACCTCCCGGTGAGCATCGCGAGAGCGCGCCACCGGCGCCAGGTCACCACCTGCGCCCTGCACAGCGAGATTAACCAACCGAGTGGTGTCAGCTCCTGAAAACGAGCAAGGCGGATTTCTGACGGAGCGAGGAACATACTTGGGTGAAGGCGGCGAGTCGGCGGCGGTGGGGGAGGGCGGTCGGGGTCGGATGTGGATGCGCGCTTGCGGTCGGGGTCGGAGCCCGGGAGGCGCGGGGTGAGCGCGGTGTCCTCGAAGTCGAGCCCCGAGGCGGCGGAGGACTCCGTGGAGCTCCGCTCCGTCTCCACCGACATGGCCGGGAGGAGTTGGTGGCGCGGCGCGGGCGGGTTTGTCGTTTGGCTCTCCGGTGACGCAGAAGCGGTGACTTGACCTTGACGGCGGCGACGGCGGGCGCGGACCAGGCGGCCGGCAGGCCCTCGAGCTTGGCGGGGCCGACCGTGACCCCCCGGCCCCGGCTACCTCCACACCACCATGCCGCCCTCCACCTCGTCACCTCGTCACCTCCTGGGCTTTGTAGCTCGACGCAGAGAAGTGTGGAGGAGTTCCAGCCGCCGGCGGTTGGCCGGATCTCGTGGCCACGGCCTCCGACGATCGACAGATCGGGCACCACTGCTCACAGATCTTGGGGCACCGACGAAAAATACGGTCTTGAGCGGACGGAATCCTCCAGCCCTTTAGGGAGAGGCGGAGATTGAGCGAGGCGGCGTGGGCGGGGACGGCATGGCGGCGGCATAGAGCGCGCCGTGTGGGTGCCTGGCAGCGGCGTGTGGAGAGCGACTGCGGCTGCGCTGTGTGCGGTCGGTGGCCATGGGAGGAGCGAGTGAAGCGACAGCGCAGTGCGAGTGCGGAGGGGTAAAATGGGAAAGTCCAAAGATTACGTAGCGTAACGAAATTTGGCCGTGAAACCGCCGACGTCTTACATTTCTGCACGGAGGGAGTATTTGAGTTCTGCACTATGCTTTGGATTATTTTGACTAGCAGGCGGCTTATATTATATATTGATATGCCATCTGAATTAGGAATTACTTCAGTTATGTACTATGCTTTGGATTATTTTGACTAACTGAATGCTTGGTGTAATAATTGTATGAATTTGTAGCCGAGGGAGTTCGGGAGCATGGAGGATTTCTGGGGCTTCTACCTGGGCCAGCACTCGAAGCCGGCGACGCGCCGCTGGCACTTCGCCGGCACGCTCGCGTCGCTCGTCTGCGCACTCCTCGCGGCCGCCACCGGCCGCGCCTCGCTCCTGGCAGCGTGCCCCGTGCTCGGGTACGGCATGGCGTGGTACAGCCACTTCTTCGTGGAGGGCAACCGGCCGGCCACGTTCGGCCACCCCGTCTGGTCCTTGCTCTGCGACTACCGCATGTTTGCCCTCATCCTCACCGGCCGCATCGACGCCGAGCTCGCACGCCTCCGCATCCGGCCCCGGAGCGACGCCGCCGTTCACCAGGAGTGACTGATCCGTCTCAAATTCCCCGTCTCTTTGCGTCTCGTGGTACCATCAATAAGTCAAATTTCCTCCCCGTGCCGTGCACTTGCAGGTGCTAATTAAGTTCTTATTTGGTGTGTGTCTACCGTACTAGCCGAGTATTTCCACGCACGGAGAATACCATGTGTCTTCGCAATTTGTGATTGCCCTGATCTTATTGTTCATCACCTGTTTGGCTTGGAGTCAGTGGTACACAAATTGGACCATGATGCAGCAGTCTCTGCCTTATTTCCCTCTTCTCAAGCCTACTATATTAATATAGCAACCACACGATATAACTGCTGGTGCATCAGTACAAACACGTATAAAAGAAAATATAAAAGAAAGAAAAGAGAAACAATGTTGAAAAGGTCGGATTGACAAAAACGAAGATGTCCCGCAATTGTTGTGTCCTTCGCAGAATTTCCACCACGCTCCTAGCACTCGATACGTCGCGTACCAAGCAAAATCTTAAAAGGAATGCCACGATGATGACAATGCTGCACGGATTGGTCCTAGGGCTTTCCCAAGTACGCGCGAGGGATAAGGGAGGATGGCTTCACCCAACGCTCTTCAGGAAGGAAGGGTGGCGCCTACGGGCGTCATCGCGTCAGTGTCGGCCAGACCGACAAGAATTTCTCCTGACCCTCGCAACCCCGCCCCGGACGCTCCAATGTGCTCCACCAAACTCACCACCCACCAACGCGCCACGATGACCTTGCAAACACCATCGCCATCTTACCATGGCTAACGAACCGAAGCTAGGGGGACTAAGAAGGATGGCGAAACTGAGGAGCAGCGGGGTACTAGCCACACGGGAGGGGACCGCCTCCACCGCCAATGGCGATACTCGTCCAAACAAGCCGGCAAGGGGCACACCAGACCCTCATGGCCTGACCGAGCACAAACGACCCAACTGGCCCATGCTCGTGAAGCCCTTGTCGGGATGTTGCAGGGCACGCGCCGCCACCCCAGCCATCCCCGCTCCAGCGCCTCCCCCGCCCACCGGAGGCAGCCCTGCTCTGCCGAGGCCCAGTCCAAAATGGGGCCCACATGGCCCAGATCCGGGCCGGTAGGGCACCGCCGCCAACAAGCCACGCCATCGCCACCACGCCGCCCGAGAAGACGCGCCGCCGTCAGAACCTCCACCTACCGAAGAGCACCGCCGCCGGAACCTCCACCTACCGAAGAGCACCGCCACCGGATGAGGGGACCCCATGCCCCTCCAAACGCACGGGTAGGAGCCGCTCCGCCGCCGCCGACATCGCATGGGCTTTGCCTGGCGGACTATACCAACGGGGGCGGCCGGGGAAAACTAGTGTCTCTCCTTTCTGGCGTGTCACCGCCCTCCCGTTCTCTCGCCACCCGAAAGGGTGTCTCTGGGTTGGGTCTTCTGCCTTATTTCCCATAAATTACTTTGACAACATAGCGGTTTTTCGAGATAATTTACAAGTAGAAGAACCTCGCAAGAATTTTATCCCATTAACGAATAGTAAATACAAGCATACTTGTCATTTGGTTAGTGAATGGCCCATTTAATCGGAGTGGCTTCTTCCAGTGGAAATCATACACATCTGAATATCTGATATGACTGTAGATCATTCCTCGGCTCAGCTGTCGCTTCTGTTGGGCTTGTCTGACGCCTCACGCCTGGTACACCTGAAAGAAGCAAGCGATTGCCTGGTTACCGCTAACGGATGATGAGGAGGGTTCTTGAACTGAATCGTATCGGTCGTTCACGGATCATGAGAAGTGCAGAAATGCCGACTTGTATCGTAAGAGCGAAAGAACAGACAACCAGGATCATCTGTCTGCCGTACCGGCTACCGTGTCAGCTGGCGACGGGAACCACTCGTTGGTGGCAGGATTCCCCTTGCAGGAGGCGTGGCGCTCTGTGGAATCCGGGTCTTCGGAGAGTTCAAACGAGGCGCCAGTGGGCTTGTCCATCTTGATGAAGCCCGTCCCAGTCTGCAGGACATGCACCAAGTTAATTTAACAGCTCATGATTCAGAGACCAAAATGGTCACACTGGGCAGCAGGAAGATTGCAGAGACTGACCGTGTGGTGCTGCTTGCCGACGCCGCCGATCGAGGTCTTTGTAGTACTCCGTCTCCAGCAACTCCTCCCCCGGCCTTGCTGCCCCCGAGCGCCAGTTTCTGCAACAATCGACCCACGGCCACGCGCATCGGCTCCATGCATGTAAACGAACCTCACGGTTGCGTCCAACGCACCCCAGTCCAGTCGATGCCGTTATTCTCCATTTTCAAGTGCGCGTGATTATAGGAACGTACGTGATCCCCTGACTTCTCGCCAGTCGCCACCTAATCCCGTAAGCGTCATTCCCTAACAGAAATCCGCAGGTTATAGGAACGCATCTGACCTACGTACTTGACGAGCAGTGAACCTCCAAGGCGTGCATCAACAAGCACAAGGCCGACCTCCTAAAACCCTAGCAGCGCGAGCAGCGGGTGGGGTGGTAAGGAAGGACGTCCAACGCTCCGGACGAGGCCACCGAGGTGCCACAATGAAGCTGACGGTGAAGACTCTAATGGGCATCGACTTCCAGATCCGGGTGCAGCACCATGACACCGTGAGATCCCCTACCTACCTGCTCTTCCATTTATTGTGTTGAAAATGTCAGTGGGAGTAATTATTTCAAGATCTTGCTTACTTTTTTGCTTTTGAATCAGATTATGGCTGTCAAGACGAAGATTGAAGAGATCCAAGGAAAGGATAGCTATCCACGGGGTCAACAAATGCTCATTTACAAGGGCAAGGTGTTGAAGGATGAAAGCACACTGAAAAAGAATCAAGTTACTGAAGATGAGTTCCTGGTCGTCATGCTTTGTAAGGTAGGCTGCTTATATGCCATGTACGTATATTGGGAATTATTTCAGTTCTGCACTATGCTTTGGAATATTTTGACTAGCAGGAGGCTTATATTATATGCCATGTGTATTAGGAATTATTTCAGTTCTGTACTATGCTTTGGATTATTTTGACTAGCTGAATGCTTGGTGTAATAATTGTATGAATTTGCAGGGACTAAGGAGTTAGCATAAGCGGTTACATGTAAAACGACACGTAACAACTTTCCTCTAATAAATAAATAATACGCATGAAACAATTTCCAGCCTCATTTGATGCATCACAGTTTCTGACCTCCTGGCGTAGGCTATCAGTATTGTTACTTCCTACTACATCCGTTCCGCTCGACACCATGTACATACATGCTCTGGTCGCCACCACTCTGCGTCGATTAAATCAGAAAGAGAGAGTATGTAGCAGCTATACAGTACAAGTTCATTTATATCAACAACATTACAGAAAGTGCTTGAGGCATACAACATTATTTTCACATTAGGGGACAGGCTGCAGTGGCGCGGCTTGCCAAGGCCGGCTGCTTGCCCCTTTTGCGACCAGGAGCAGGAGACGCTCCAACACCTCCTGCTTGGTTGCGTGGTTGCTCGTGAGGTTTGGGCTTGGGTGCTAACACGTTGGGGCAAGTTGCAGTGGATGCCTGACGTGGGCACAGAGGTTGTGCCCTGGTGGACCTCCCTCACCTGCACCAGATCTGTGAGGAGGGATATGTGGACGGCTATCATTTTGGTTTTCTGGTGTATCTGGAGGCATCGGAACGACGTGGTGTTCAATGGCGCCACCCCGGCAGAGGCGGCCATTAGGCATAGGATTAGGGAGGAGTACCAGAGATGGCGTGTAGCTAGGCTTTTCCGCTCTGAGTCCTTTGGATTTCCTGAGCCTTTTCCTTTTTCGTGGAGGGATGGAGATTAGGCTTCCGTCTAGTAGGGAGCTGCTACCCCTTGTTGGCAGTGATACCTGTGGCTCGCGCTTTCTTGCCCTTTCTTCTATATGATTAGTAGACCTTACAGGGTGTATTCTCGAAAAAACATTATTTTCACATTATTCAATATTTCCCCGCTTTGTGCTTTGGTCTTGTTCTGTTTATTTCTAAATATTGCTATTTACTTATTTGCTGCAGAGTAAAGCTTCAGCTTCCAGCGGAACTTCATCTGCTAAGGTAAACTTCTTCTTTTGGGGATAATACAATATAGCAAGCATATGTACTAACATACTAACGTGAACCATTACTAGCCTTTGAGCACTCCTGTATCCAGGCAAGCGCCTCCAATTGTTCAACATCGAGCTCCTCAACCCATGTGAGTCCCTGCTTTCTTTCCTATTGGCATTCTACTGAATGGGTCATGGTCGTACTCAAGCCAAATGTATCTTTATGCAGGGTCTCAGCAACTACAACTGCTCAACCTGAAATATCATCTGCAGAGTATGTTCCATGTCTGCCTACTGATATATGTATTAGTGTTCTTTTTTACCACTTAAATTTCATGTTTCTGCATGTACATTCCCAATGGGACACCTGTGGCTTTTATTTTTGTAGTCACGGCCTTCTAATGTTTGTTGCAGCTTTACATCATGCAGTTGGAATCAGGCCAACCTGTCGTGCTGTTTTGTTGCCTCCCCGGCGGTCCAAGGCGTGCATCAAGAAGTAGAAGTCCGACCTCCTAAAACCCTAGAGCGAGCAGCGGGTGGGGTGGGAAGGAAGGACGTCCGACACTCCGAACAAGGCCACCGAGGTGCCGCCATGAAGCTGACAGTGAAGACTCTCAAGGGCATCCACTTCGAGATCTGGGTGCAATACCATGACACCGTGAGATCCCCTAGCTACCTGCTCCTCCATTTATAGTGTCGGAAATTTCCCCTTTCCTACTTCCAATCGCACCTCGACCATCTTCTTCTCCGCTAGATGCAACACTTCCTAGTGATTTTGTTCGGGAGCTTTTCTAGCATTTTGATCAAATGCATGTGCATCGCACGATGGTGATGAACTAGCTGCTCAGCGCCTGTGGTTATGCGTGGATGCAAGGGATTAGCTCATTAGGTTTTAGATATGCGGTGTCGCGAGGTGGGATTTGGCTACGCTACTACTTACTTTCGCTTAGCTGATTGGTTCTGAATGAATTGTAATGCCGTTTGCACTGCATCGTTGCGTTTCAGTGCTCGGGATTACGTACCCAAGGTGTATATCAATGCTTTTTTTGGGGTGGGTGGGGGGGGGGGGGTTCAGTGCTTGGGATTACGTACCCAAGGTGTCTATTAATGCTTTTTTTGGGGGGGGGGGGAGACGAAGAGTGGTCAGCGCGCCTGGGTGCGACTGATTTTTTTATGGTGACCGTGTGTCCTTATACGAGTTTTGGCAATGTTCCAAACATACATCGTTGGTGGAGGCACCATGTTCATGGTCAAATGTTTTTAGTTAAGATATACTACTTCCGTTCTATAATTCCTGTCGCAGATTTGGATGTATCTATAATCATATTTTATGAATAGATACATCCAAACCCCCAACAAGGATCGTGGAGCGGAGGGAGTACTATCCAAGTTCTTTTTAGCTTGATGCCCTAGGGTCTGTGGTCGCCAATGTATTTGAAACTATCTAGACCGTTCGTATAAAAATTATAGTATGACATTTTTGTTGATATATTTTACATCGTATTATAACTAATGTGTTATGCTAGCACATCTTAGTGTAAGGTTGTTAAAATATTTTTCAAAGTAGCATCTGAGAGACTTTTGAACTTAGAGTAAAAAGAAAGTCAGTGGGAGTAATTATTTCATGATCTTGCTTACTTTTTTGTTGTTGTTTTGAATCAGATTATGGCTGTCAAGAAGAAGATTGAAGTGATCCAAGGAAATGATAGCTACCCACGGGGTCAACAAATGCTCATTTACAAGGGCAAGGTGTTGAAGGATGAAAGTACACTGGACGAGAATAAAGTTATTGAAGATGAGTTCCTGGTCGTCATGCTTCGTAAGGTAGGCTTCTTACTGCGGAGGTGGACGGTTTGCACCCGGGTGCATATGCACTCTATCTTGAAAAAATCCAACAAATGTTATTTCAAAATTTCAGATTTTTTTTTCATGTATATCATATGTTTACACTTGTTTGTGCAGATTTTGGCATAATAAAACGGCCATGTGTGACCTACACATAAATGTGAAAATGGAATTTTCTATTTCCGAGCCAATCATTATAGTCTCACTTGGACATTTTATCATTTTCGTGTAGGCCATATACAATCGAATTTTTTCATGAAAACTTACACAAGTAAGTATCAACATATAGTATGTACATGATTTTTTTTTTGAGATTTTTAAATAGCAATTTTTTCAAAATTGGTGAAACCGGGTGCATGTGCACCCGGGTTCATCCGGGTATTTCCCGCTTATATGCCATGTATATTAGGAATTATTTCAGTTCTGCACTATGCTTTGGATTATTTTGACTAGCAGGCGGCTTATATTATATGCCATCTGAATTAGGAATTACTTCAGTTATGTACTATGCTTTGGATTATTTTGACTAACTGAATGCTTGGTGTAATAATTGTAAGTATGAATTTGTAGCCAAGGAGTTCGGGAGCATGGAGGATTTCTGGGGCTTCTACCTGGGCCAGCACTCGAAGCCGGCGACGCGCCGCTGGCACTTCGCCGGCACGCTCGCGTCGCTTGTCTGCGCACTCCTCGCAGCCGCCACCGGCCGCGCCTCGCTCCTGGCAGAGCGTGCCCCGTGCTCGGGTACGGCATGGCGTGGTACAGCCACTTCTTCGTTGAGGGCAACCGGCCGGCCACGTTCGGCCACCCCGTCTGGTCCTTGCTCTGCGAGTACCGCATGTTGGCCCTCATCCTCACCGGCCGCATCGACGCCGAGCTCGCCCGCCTCCGCATCCGGCCCGCAAGCGACGTGCACCATGAGTGACCGATCCCTCTCTTCGCGTTTCGTGGTAACATCAGTAAATTTCCATCCACCGTGTGCACTTACATAGTTGCAGGTGTGGATTCCTTGAAGGAAAAAAGAAATAACACTTGCAGTTGCAGGTGTTAAGTGGGTACTATCTATTTTTGGTGCGTATTTATCGGGGCATCCTTCCTGGTGTATGTGCATTCGCAGTGTAACAGATAATGCCATGCGGCTTTGCTATGTGTGATTTCTTTATAGACTAATCTTATTGTTAATCATCTGTTGGCATAGAGTCACTGAGTCAGTGATACACATAGTTTGGTCCATGATGCAGCAATTTATGCTTTATTTCCAGTAAATTACTTGGATAGCACAGCGGTTTGCAGAACGATGGACAAGCTTTAGTTGTGCACTTGCAGAGTTGCAGGTGTGGATTCCTTGAAAGAAAGAAAAAAAAACACTTGAAGAGTACTATTTAGATGTGTATTGCATTTCTCATTTATCTCCACGCCAGATTGCCATGCATGTGTCTTCGCCTTTTGTAATTGCTTTAGAGACTAATCATATTGACATCTGTTTGGCGTGGAGTCAGTGATACATAGATTGGACCATGGTGCAGAAATTGCTGCTTTATTTCCTGTAAAATTACTTCGACAACACAACGGTTTTCAGATCGATGAACAAGCTTTATAACCTCACAAGAATTTCATCTCATTAACGAATAGAAAAGACACGCGTATGCATCCTTAATTTGTGAATGGCCAAGTTAATAGGAGTGGTTTCTTATTTGGCAGTGGAGAGCATCCACATCTGATGTCTGAAGATGCCCTAATCTTATTGTTTATCATCTGTTTGGTTCGGAGTCAGTCGTACACAAAATTGGACCATGATACCGCTTTATTTCCTGTACTTTTACACCGTGCTTTAATACCGCAACAGAGGTTTCGAAATCGACGCACAAACTTCATTAAGTACAACGTCACAAGAATCTCATCTGAATAACGAATAGCAAATACACGCACGCTTCGTGGGTTTGTGAATGACCAACCAATTTGACCGGGGAGGTTTCTTCTTCGCTGGTGGAAATCATACACATCGTGAACTGATGGCTGTAGATGATTCCTCAGCTCAGCTGTCGCTTCTGCTGGGCTTGTCTGACGCCTGGTACACCTGAAAGAAGGAAAACCATTTGCCTGATTACCGCTTAGGGATGCCGGAGGGTTCTCGAACAGAATCGTATCGCCCGTTCATGGATCATGAGAAGTGCAGAAATTGCGACTTGTATGGTAAGAGTGCAGGGTAAAAAGAAGAGACAACCAGGATCATCTGTCTGTCCTCCTACCGTGTCGGCCGACGGGATCCACTCGTTGGTGGCAGGATTCCCCTTGCAAGAAGCATGGCGCTCCGACGCGTCGGGGTCCTCGGAGAGCTCGAACGAGGCGCCGGTGGGCTTGTCCATCTTGATGAAGCCCGTCCCAGTCTGCAGGGCATGGGCGCAGCGCACCAGAGGTTAAGTTAACAGCTCGCTCATACTGTAATTTTTGGAGATCAAAATGGTCACCCGGGCCGGCAGCAGAAAAAGGCATACGGAGACCTACCGTGTGGTGCTGCTTGCCGACGCCGCCGAGGTCCTTGTAGTACTCCGTCTCCACGAACTCCTCCCCAGGCTTGCCGCCCTCGAGCACCAGTTTCTGCAACAAACGATCCACGCGCATCGGCTCCATGTAAATTTTCTGTTTTAAAGACGGAGAAAAGGGGACGGCTAACGGACCTTGGTGTGGGCTTCGAGCTCCTGGAGCTTGTCGAGCTCCGGGTGGGAGGAGTCGACGAGCGCGTCGTCGGTGTAGACGGTGGAGTGCTCGCTCCGGGAGGGCTTGGTGTGGCGCTTGGGCGCGGCGTCGTCGTAGTACTCCCGCACCTCCGCCACCCGCACCGCCTCGTCCACGGGGGACAGGTGCGCGTCGCTCCTGCTCGGCCGCGACATCGACCGATCTCTCCACTGCACTGTACGCTCGCAGGTCGATTGCTAGCGCTACTACGGCTACTTCTACTTGTGCACTTGTGCTCGTGTTTGTGAGTAGTGGTCGATTAAGCGCGGTTGTGTGCCGGTGGCGGAGGCTGATCGAAAGCGCCGTGCTATTATGGTGCCGCGCTCGACGGTGGCGACGGTGCACCGGCGCTGGGGCCAACGCGATATTTGTGAAGGGAAAATATCCACGGGATCTAGGTGGAGTGGATAGAGAGGATGGTCCATGGCTTAGCGGGAACGACGACGGACGAGAGGCCAGGAATGCGCAGTCGCTCGGCCGTCACGTCGGAGGCGGCGAGGCCGGGGCCCAATTTGGCCATGGTTTGTCTACGGTGCCAAGATAAGGCGTTCTACTGCACACTCGATGGTGATGGCTTCTTAGATTTTGAAAAGGAGGCCGGCCGTCTTTTTTCTTTTTTTGCGATCAAACGGAGCTATTGATTAAATAATGAGATTACAATCCTTCAATAAGACATTCTCTAAAAAAGGTGGCTTATAATTAATCCACAAACATATTCTTCTATTACTACTAGCACTCTTGGCGCAGAGATGAGCTACCTCATTTACTAGTCTGCCAACAAACTTAAAATTAATGCTAGAAATAAACCAACTAAGCTCCTTTATCTCCTCGCAAATAGAAGTAATTTATGATCTACTAACCCCAGGATCTTTCAACTGGTTCAACACTATTTTGGCATTGGTTTCAATCTCTACTGATACAAGATTTTGGTCAATTGCGAGCTGCACCCCATCATGTACCGCTAGAGCCTCCATAATCAACGAATTAGCGGCATGTTCGCACCACAACGCCTCGCCTAGTAACAATTGGCCCATGTGATTTTCGAACAACTAGACGAAACTCTTTTGGAAAGAGCTTAAGGAGGCAGCTCAGATCAAGATCCCAGACTTACACCCTGATTCGTGGGCTATTGATTTAATCGAAGGCTCGAGAATTTAGTCGGAGAGTGCCTCCGTCATTTTATGTGGGTGTTGGGCAATCTGGACGGAACGAAATTCAGTATGGCATGGAGAAAGTCCCCGTTCGGTGGCAGCATCAGTGAAATGGGCACTGGGTATTACATATGATCTAGCCCAGCTGGGCAATACCAAACCACCGACAACACCTAAGAAGAAGCCGGTCTGGAAGAAGCCGAGAGAAGGAACAGTAAAAATCAATGTGGATGCATGTTTTATCGAGATGGATAGACAAGGTACTACAGGGCTGAGGTGCATTGGAAAAATGCATGAAATATAGATTCTTCATCTGCTCCACATGTGTTACAATGTGCAATTTCCTCCATATGCCTCCTCTTAAGAATTTGTCGACATGGGATATATCCATTAATGACCCGCCACCAGAAGTTGCATACCTTCGGTGGAACTTCGAGCTTCCACAACTTTTTCCAGTATCTATTCTCATCCTGACCTGATAAAGCTGTGTTGGCAATCACTCTCGATTTCATAGCAATTGTCCTGGTTTTGTCACGGCATACGCCATGGGGTGGCTTGAGTAGAGGATAAGTGAGGCTTGTATGGACGTCGACGGTATCCGGATGCGGGATTGGTACACATCACACGGTGATGTACCCAGGTTCGGGGCCCTCGCGGTGGAGGTAAAACCCTTACTCTGCATGCATGTCGGATGTATATGACAACATATGTGTGATACATAGTCGCTCCTGACAACATATGTGTGCTACAGAGTCGCTCCTTGAGCTGTATGTCCTGAGAAGGAAGAGTTACTCAGAGCTGAGCCACAGAGCTCGTCGGGGGGAAAATAAGGCCGGAGGAGGCTGCCCGCGGGAAGGTTCCCTAGTGTGCCTTATATAGGCCGGCACCCAGGGACAAGGGAGGCCCGTGAACAATGTAAATGAAATGACTACTGGGATCTCATCAACTGTACGCTATAGTGATCGGTACAAGCCATTGTTCATCAACATTGCTCTACTCTAGGCTACATAGACTAGGCCTAGTCTGTCTATTGATAGGGGCAGAGCATATCAATACATTGCCTGGTAGAAGGATCCGATGATCTGACCCTCCTTAAGCTTATCTTCACGTGGAGGATGGTTGAAGCTGGCCATCACCTGGTACGTGAGCAGCTGGCCTGGTGAAGAGAGGAAGCGGAGCCGGACCTGGGGAGCAGCGCTAGGGCTGGCAATTCCTATACTGACCAGGTCGGTTGTTACCGCGCGCCGCACACCTCCCACGCGCGGTATGGACCGGCCTGGTCGGCCCATTTCGCTGTCTATTTCTGTTTTCTGTTTTCAATTTATTTTTATTTTTTTCTTTTTCTTTTCTGTTTCTTTCTTATTTTCTTTTTCTTTCTCTTCTTTTTGTTCAAATCTGAAAAATGTTCAAAGTCGAAAATTGTGCACATTTGAAAATTGTTCAAATTCAAAATTTGTGTAAATTTGAAAATCGTTCAATTTTGAAATTTGTTCAGATTCGAAAATCGTTCAATTTCAAAATTTGTTCAAATTCGAAAATCGTTCAATTTTGAAATTTGTTCAAAATTGAAAATAATCAAATTTGAAAATCATTCAATTTGAAATTTGTTCAAATTTGAAACTGTTTAGATTCAAAACAGAGAAAAAATGGAAACAAAAAATGAGAAAGGAAAAAAGAAAAACAAACTTGGGCTGGCCTAACATACCTGGCCTGAGTGTGCGGTGGTCCGTCTGCAGCGACCTGGTCGGCGGACAGCACCTCCTCCAGGGGTCGCTCGAACGAGCGAGCGGAGGCTCCACCCGGCCATATCGTGGCACACGACTCGGCCCAGATGGGGTGCACCCAGCCCAGGGAGAGGAGGAGCCGACCTAGGCGTGGGGGAGCCGGATGGGCCGCGGTGAGCTGGAAGCTAGCCCAGGAAGGGCGCACCAGGATGGGCCACGTCTCGCGCAGCCGGAAGCCGGCCCAGCAGCGGGGCAGCCACCCTAGGCGTGTTTCCTTTATCTTTTATGTTGTTTTCTCCGTATATTTGGCATTTCCTATTTGACGCCCGTTGCATCCGTTAGCCTGTCCACACCCGTTGTAGCAGTACGTCTCGTTCTAATTGGGCCGGCCCACTTTTCCCTTCGGACAGATCCCGATTTCTTCGCTTCTCGACCTGGTCGGCGGACAACACCTCCTCCAGGGGTCACTCGAACGATCGAGCGGAGGCTCCACCCGGCCATATCGTGGCACATGACTCGGCCCAAATGGGGTGCACCCAGCCCAGGGAGAGAGAAGGAGCCGACCTAGGCGTGGGGGAGCCGGATGGGCCGCGGTGAGCTGGAAGCTAGCCCAGGAAGGGCGCACCAGGATGGGCCACGTCTCGCGCAGCCGGAAGCCGGCCCAGCAGCGGGGTAGCCACCCTAGGCGTGTTTCCTTTATCTTTTATGTTGTTTTCTCCGTATATTTGGCATTTCCTATTTGACGCCCGTTGCATCCGTTAGCCCGTCCACGCCCGTTGTAGCAGTATCGTCTCGTTCTAATTGGGCCGGCCGACTTTTCCCTTCGGGCAGATCCCGATTTATTCGCTTCTCTTATGTTCTGGACGCTTCCATCACATCGCTTCTCTTCGTTGTTCATCCCCAAGCTTCTTCTTCGTCGCCGTCCCCCGAGCGTCTTCTTCATCGCCGTTCCCCCTCCCCCTCGAGCTCGGGTGCCGTATCTTCGTTCTGGTCGGTGGCGTCAATGGAGGCGGAAGGTACGTTCATGTCGCCCCTAATTTCTCGGGGAAGTACCTTTTGATTCTTCGCATGATTCCAGTGTTGTTTGCTTGAAACCCTAGGTTTTCCGACATGATTTCAGCAGATTGATTCGATAGATGTTTGTTTAGAGTGATATTCTACAGTTAGTCGCTTCCTTTTCTATGTTTTATTTTGTGCTTCTATCCCGGTTGTTGGTTGTGCGAGATCTGTTGGCTATGGTGCTAGATCGAATAGGGGGATTTTTGTTCTGCGAGATCTCTTGTTTTTTCTTCGCAGAAGCTTTATCTAGTGACGCTAATCATTTAACTAGCATTTGTTTTTGTTGATGGCTGTTTAGAGGATTTTAATTTGGGGGTGTCATGAGCTTTGAGCTAGCAGTATTCCGATGTCTGAATCATGTTTTATTATTTTTTGTTAACGTCCTGTTATCTTCTATCTCTAAATAGCAATCTCCCACTACAAAGAATTCTCTGTGATTTCGTGCAGCCACGTCACCCATTTAGCCCCGCTACCTATTTCCAGCGATTTATTTGGCCTCCAATGTCCTCCGTCACAACTGCCTCTCCACCCTTCGTATCCTCCGTTACGAGTTGCGAACTTGCTCTTCATCTTCACTTACGCATGGCATTGATGGATTCATTATTTTCTCTTCATCTCCTCCAAACTGCAGTAACGGATGGAATAACTATATATCTCCTGCTCCCCACTTTAAGCACTAGATCGACCCTCTCTGTCCCAATCGTATCCACAATATCTGAGAGGCAGAGTGCCACTGCTCTGTTCCCAATCCCCAACGCCATCGGTGAGCCATCCTTTCTCTCCGCTTAAGTTTCTGATTTTTTTTTCCGAAAATGGGCACTTTATTACTTTAAGCAATAGGCCCGGCCTCTGCATAACTAGGATGCACACAGCCGTACCAATATCTGTTACAAACCGACTACAAGAGTTCCAAGATCAAAAAACAAAAACTAAGTAGGTTCACCCAGGCGAAGATCACGCTGCCACCCATGTTGGGAAAAAATATCCCTCGCCGCATCCTCCAACCGTGAAGACACCTCCGTAAAGAGGTCTCGATGCTCCAGCCGTTGAAGTGGCACCCATGAGCGCAGCGTAGCTGTAGACCGGTATATGACCTGCATAAGAGAAGATGAAATATTATTGAAAATCTTGTCATTTCTACATAGCCATAGCGACCAAATAATGACAATCGCTCCCATCCTAATAAGACGCTTAAACCTAACCGCCACACCATTGAGCCAATTACCAAATATATTGGCAACACTACTCGGGGGGTATAAGGTAGACCCTATTTGGACAGCTGACCATATAGATCTAGCAAACTTACACTTAAAGAACAAGTGTTTAATAGTCTCTTCTTGGTGACAGAAGACACACTTCTTACTTCCATGCCAGTTGCGTTTGGCAAGATTATCTTTAGTGAGTATGACCCCACGGCGAAGATACCATGCAAAAACCTTTGTTTTGAGCGGTATCCTCATCTTCCAAATCTTTGAATTATTATCGACTGGAATATCAGGCTGAATCAAAGCATTGTACATAGAAGCCACAGAAAATGCACCATTCCCAGTGAGATTCCAACGAAACTCATCTGACCCCTGCGTCAATTGAACTATCTCAAGACGATGTAGCAATTCATGCCAGGAGTTTTGTCTAGGACCGATGAGACTTCTTCTGAACGACACATTCAGTGGGAAAGTTTCCAACACCTTAGCGATAGTATCACTTTTGTGTCGCACAATATTGTACAATGCCGGGTATTGTTCTCGGAGCGTGGCATTACCAAGCCATTTATCCTCCCAGAAACGAATCTCCGATCCATCCTTAATAGAGAAATATCCATATGGAAAGAAAATTTTCTTTGTATCCATAAGACCTGCCCAAAAGTGAGAATCTCCCGGTTTCCAAAAAACCTGAGATAATGCCTTTGAGCCAATATACTTTCTCTTGAGAAGTGTTTGCCAAACTCCCTCCTCGGTTAGTAACTTAGAAAGCCATTTACCAAGTAAGGCCCTGTTCTTGACCTGGAGATCTTGGATGCCAAGTCCCCCATGGTCTTTGGGACGGCAAAGCACACTCCACTTAGCCAATCGATACTTACACTTCTCACTATCCCCTTGCCAAAAGAATCTAGATCGGAAATAATCCAATCTTTTTAAGACTCCTTTAGGAAGTTGGAAGAAATAAATCATATATAGTACCATATTACTTAGTACCGCGTTTATGAGAACTAATCTTCCACCCAAGGATAGTAATTTGCCTTTCCAACTACTTAATCTAATTTGCAGTCTTTCCTCGACCATTTTCCATTCAGCATTGGTTAGTTGCCGATAATGAATCGGAATTCCCAAATATCTAATCGGAAATTGACCTTGCCCACAGCCGAATAGCTCAGCATATTCTGCAATGCTATCTTGGGCCTCACCGAAACAAAATAACTCGCTTTTATGGAAATTGATTTTTAAACCCGAAAGTTGCTCAAAAACTGAAAGGATTAACTTCAGATTTCGAGCCTTTTCGAAGTCATGTTCCACAAAAAGGATTGTATCGTCAGCATATTGAAGAATAGACAATCCTCCGTCAACAATATGAGAAATGACCCCTTCAATTTGGCCCTCTGATTTTGCACGTTCGATCATAACAGCGAGCATATCCGCCACTATATTAAATAGCACTGGCGATAATGGGTCACCCTGTCTTAGCCCCTTCTTGGTTTGAAAGTAATTGCCCACATCATCATTGACTTTAATGGCAACACTCCCACCAGAGACGAAACTATTGATCAACGCACACCACTCATCAGAGAAACCTTTCATTCTGAGAGTTTGTTGCAAGAAAGACCACTTTACCTTATCATAGGCGTTTTCAAAATCAATCTTTAAGATCACTCCATTCAACTTCTTTCTATGCAATTCATGAACAGTTTCATGGAGGACTACCACCCCATCGAGGATGTTTCGTCCTTGCATTAAAGCAGTTTGCGAAGGTCTGATCACATGGTTGATACATCTCCGACGTATCGATAATTTCTTATGTTCTATGCCATATTATTGATGATACCTACATGTTTTATGCACACTTTATGTCATATTCGTGCATTTTCTGGAACTAACCTATTAACAAGATGCCGAAGTGCCGATTGCTGTTTTCTCGCTGTTTTTGGTTTCGAAATCCTAGTAACGAAATATTCTCGGAATTGGACGAAACGAAGACCCGGGGTCCTATTTTGCCACGAACCTTCCGGAAGACCGAAGAGCATACGAAGTGGGGCCACGAGGTGGCGACACCACAAGGCGGCGCGGCCAAGGGGGGCCCGCGCCGCCCCGTGGTGTGGGCCCCTCGTCGGCCCTCCGACTCGCCCTTCCGCCTACTTAAAGCCTCCGTCGCGAAACCCCTGAGGCGAAAAACCACGATACGGAAAACCTTCCAGAGACGCCGCCGCCGCCAATCCCATCTCGGGGGATTCTGGAGATCTCCTCCGGCACCCTGCCGGAGAGGGGATTCATCTCCCGGAGGACTCTTCACCGCCATGGTCGCCTCCGGAGTGATGAGTGAGTAGTTCACCCCGGACTTTGGGTCCATAGCAGTAGCTAGATGGTTGTCTTCTCCTCATTGTGCTTCATTGTTGGATCTTGTGAGCTTCCTAACATGATCAAGATCATCTATCCGTAATACTCTATGTTGTGTTTGTCGGGATCCGATGGATAGAGAATACCATGTTATGTTAATTATCAAGTTATTACATATGTGTTGTTTATGATCTTGCATGCTCTCCGTTATTAGTAGAGGCTCGGCCAAGTTTTTGCTCTTAACTCCAAGAGGGAGTATTTATGCTCGATAGTGGGTTCATGCCCGCATTGACACCGGGACAAGTGACGAGAAAGTTCTAAGGTTGTGCTGTGTCTTGTTGCCACTAGGGATAAAACATTGGCGCTATGTCCGAGGATGTAGTTGTTGATTACATTACGCACCATACTTAATGCAATTGTCTCGTTGCTTAGCAACTTAATACCTGGAGGGGGTTCGGACGATAACCCGAAGGTGGACTTTTTAGGCATAGATGCGGTTGGATGTCGGTCTATGTACTTTGTCGTAATGCCCAATTAAATCTCACTCGTACTTATCATGACATGTATGTGCATTGTTATGCCCTCTCTATTTGTCAATTGCCCGACCGTAATTTGTTCACCCAACATGCTTTTATCTTATGGGAGAGACACCTCTAGTGAACTGTGGACCCCGGTCCATTCTTTAATACTGAAATACAAATCTGCTGCAATACTTGTTTTTACTGTTTTCTCTCGCAAACAATCATCTTCCACACAATACGGTTAATCCTTTGTTACAGCAAGCTCGGTGAGATTGACAACCTCACTCGTTTCGTTGGGGCAAAGTACTTTGGTTGTGTTGTGCAGGTTCCACGTTGGCGCCGGAATCTCCGGTGTTGCGCCGCACTACATCCCGCCGCCATCAACCTTCAACGTGCTTCTTGGCTCCTCCTGGTTCGATAAACCTTGGTTTCTTTCGAGGGAAAACTTGCTGCTGTGCGCATCATACCTTCCTCTTGGGGTTCCCCAACGAACGTGTGAAATACACGCCATCAAGCTCTTTTTCGGCGCCGTTGCCGGGGAGATCAAGACACGCCGCAAGGGGAGTCTCCACTTCCCAACCTCTTTACTTTGTTTTTGTCTTGCTTTATTTTATTTACTACTTTGTTTGCTGCATTATATCAAAACACAAAAAAATTAGTTGCTAGTTTTACTTTATTTACTGTCTTGCACGCTATATCAAAAACACAAAAAAATTAGTATACTTGCATTTACTTTATCTAATCTGCTTTATTTACTACTGCTAAAATGGCTACCCCTGAAAATACTAAGTTGTGTGACTTCACTAGCACAAATAATAATGATTTCCTATGCACACCTATTGCTCCACCTGCTACTACAGCAGAATTCTTTGAAATTAAACCCGCTTTACTTAATCTTGTTATGCGAGAGCAATTTTCTGGTGTTAGTTCTGATGATGCTGATGCCCATCTCAATAATTTTGTTGAACTATGTGAAATGCAAAAATATAAAGATGTAGATGGTGACATTATAAAATTAAAATTGTTCCCTTTCTCATTAAGAGGAAGAGCTAAAGATTGGTTGCTATCTCTCGCCTAAGAATAGTATTGATTCCTGGACTAAATGCAAGGATGCTTTTATTGGTAGATATTATCCCCCTGCTAAAATTATATCTTTGAGGAGTAGCATAATGAATTTTAAACAATTGGATAATGAACATGTTGCTCAAGCTTGGGAAAGAATGAAATCCCTGGTTAAAAATTGCCCAACCCATGGACTGACTACTTGGATGATCATCCAAACCTTCTATGCAGGACTGAATTTTTCTTCGCGGAATTTATTGGATTCAGCTGCTGGAGGTACCTTTATGTCCATCACTCTTGGTGAAGCAACAAAGCTTCTTGATAATATGATGGTTAATTACTCTGAATGGCACACTGGAAAGAGCTCCACAAGGTAAGAAGGTAAATTCTGTTGAAGAATCCTCTTCCTTGAATGATAAGGTTGATGCTATTATGTCTATGCTTGCGAATGATAGGACTAATGTTGATCCTAATAATGTTCCATTAGCTTCATTGGTTGCTCAAGAAGAACATGTTGATGTAAATTTCATTAAAAATAATAATTTCAACAACAATGCTTATCTGAACAATTCTAGTAATAACTATAGGCCATATCCTTATAATAATGGTAACGGTTATGCTAATTCATATGGGAATTCTTACAACAATAATAGGAATACACCCCTGGACTTGAAGCTATGCTTAAAGAATTTATTAGTACGCAAACTGCCTTTAACAAATCTGTTGAGGAAAAGCTCAATAAAATTGATATTCTTGCTTCTAGAGTTGATAGTCTTGCCTCTGATGTTGATCTTTTGAAATCGAAAGTTATGCCTAATAGGGATATTGAAATAAAATTGTTACTACAGCAAATGCCATCCAAGTTAGAATTAATGAGAATATAAGATTAATGGCTGAATCTGCGTGCTAGGTGGGATAGAGAAGAAAATGAAAAACTAGCTAAAGAGGAAAATGTAGCTAAAGTTTGGACTATTACCACCACTAGCAATGCTAATGATTCATATGTTGCTGCACCTCCTACTATCAATGGTAAAATAATTGGTGTTGGCAATGCTTCTACTCCTAGTGCAAAGCGCGCAAAATTACCCGAAACCGCTAAAACTGCTGAAACCGCTCGTGATAAAACTGCTGAAATTTTTTCCAACCTTGGGGATGATAATCCCATTGCTTTAAATTGTAATGATTTAGATTTTGATGATTGCCACATCTCTGAAGTTATAAAGTTCTTGCAAAAACTTGCTAAGAGTCCCAATGCTAGCGCTATAAACTTGGCTTTCACAAAACATATTACAAATGCTCTCATAAAAGCTAGAGAAGAGAAACTAAAACTTGAAACTTCTATTCCTAGAAAGCTAGAGGATGGTTGGGAGCCCATCATTAAAATGAGAGTCAAAGATTTTGATTGTAATGCTTTATGTGATCTTGGTGCAAGTATTTCGTTATGCCTAAAAAGTCTATGATATGCTTGACTTGCCACCATTGAAAAACTCGTTATCTGGATGTTAATCTCGCCGATAATGCTAAAAAGAAACCTTTGGGGAGAGTTGATAATGTTCATATTATGGTTAACAATAACCTTGTCCCCGTTGATTTTGTTGTCTTGGATATTGAATGCAATGCATCTTGCCCCATTATATTGGGAAGACCTTTTCTTCGAACCGTTGGTGCTACTATTGATATGAAGGAAGGTAATATTAAATATCAATTTCCTCTCAAGAAAGGTATGGAACACTTCCCTAGAAAGAGAATGAAGTTACCTTATGATTCTATTATTAGAACAAATTATGATGTTAATGATTCATCTCTCGATGTTACTTGATATACACTTTCTGCGCCTAGCTGAAAGGCGTTAAAGAAAAGCGCTTATGGGAGACAACCCATGTTTTTACTACAGTATTTTTGTTTTATATTTGAGTCTTGGAAGTTGTTTACTAATGTAGCAACCTCTCCTTATCTTAGTTTTGAGTTTTGTTGTGCCAAGTAAAGTCTTTGATAGTAAAGTAAGTACTAGATTTGGATTACTGCGCAGTTCCATATTTCTTTGCTGTCACGAATCTGGGTATACCTCTCTGTAGGTAGCTCAGAAAATTAAGCCAATTTATTTGCATGATCCTCAGATATGTACGCAACTTTCATTCAATTTGAGCATTTTCATTTGAGCAAGTCTGGTGGCCTAATAAAATCCATCTTTACGGACTGTTCTGTTTTGATAGATTCTGCCTTTTTATTTCGCATTGCCTCTTTTGCTATGTTGGATGAATTTCTTTGATCCATTAATGTCCAGTAGCTTTATGCAATGTCCAGAAGTGTTAAGAATGATTGTGTCACCTCTGAACATGTTAATTTTTATTGTGCACTAACCCTCTAATGAGTTGTTTCGAGTTTGGTGTGGAGGAAGTTTTCAAGGATCAAGAGAGGAGTATGATGCAATATGATCAAGGAGAGTGAAAGCTCTAAGCTTGGGGATGCCCCGGTGGTTCACCCCTGCATATTATAAGAAGACTCAAGCGTCTAAGCTTGGGGATGCCCAAGGCATCCCCTTCTTCATCGACAACATTATCAAGTTCCTCCCCTGAAACTATATTTTTATTCCGTCACATCTTATGCACTTTGCTTGGAGCGTCGGTTTGTTTTTGTTTTTTTGTTTTGTTTGAATAAAAAGGATCCTAGCATTCACTTTATGGGAGAGAGACACGCTCCGCTGTAGCATATGGACAAGTATGTCCTTAGGCTCTACTCATAGTATTCATGGCGAAGTTTCATCTTCGTTAAATTGTTATATGGTTGGAATTGGAAAATGCTACATGTAGTAACTCTAAAATGTCTTGGATAATTTGATACTTGGCAATTGTTGTGCTCATGTTTAAGCTCTTGCATCATATACTTTGCACCCATTAATGAAGAAACACTTAGAGCTTGCTAATTTGGTTTGCATATTTGGTTTCTCTAGAGTCTAGATAACATCTAGTATTGAGTTTTGAACAACAAGGAAGACGGTGTAGAATCTTATAATGTTTACAATATGTCTTTTATGTGAGTTTTGCTGCACCGTTCATCCTTGTGTTTGTTTCAAATAACCTTGCTAGCCTAAACCTTGTATCGAGAGGGAATACTTCTCATGCATCCAAAATCCTTGAGCCAACCACTATGCCATTTGTGTCCACCATACCTACCTACTACATGGTATTTATCCGCCATTCCAAAGTAAATTGCTTGAGTGCTACCTTTAAAATTCCATCATTCACCTTTGCAATATATAGCTCATGGGACAAATAGCTTAAAAACTATTGTGGTATTGAATATGTACTTATGCACTTTATCTCTTATTAAGTTGCTTGTTGTGCGATAACCATGCTTCTGGGGACGCCATCAACTATTATTTGTTGAATATCATGTGAGTAGCTATGCATGTCCGTCTTGTCTCGAAGTAAGAGAGATCTACCACCTTAATGGTTGGAGCATGCATATTGTTAGAGAAGAACATTGGGCCGCTAACTAAAGCCATGATTCATGGTGGAAGTTTCAGTTTTGGACATATATCCTCAATCTCATATGAGAATAATAATTGTTGCCACATGCTTATGCATTAAAGAGGAGTCCATTATCTGTTGTCCATGTTGTCCCGGTATGGATGTCTAAGTTGAGAATAATCAAAAGCGAGAAATCCAAAATGCGAGCTTTCTCCTTAGACCTTTGTACGGGCGGCATGGAGGTACCCCATTGTGACACTTGGTTAAAACATGTGCATTGCAAAGATCCGGTAGTCCAAGATAATTAGGACAAGGTGCGGGCACTATTAGTATACTATGCATGAGGCTTGCAACTTGTAAGATATAATTTACATAACTCATATGCTTTATTACTACCGTTGACAAAATTGTTTCATGTTTTCAAAATAAAAGCTCTAGCACAAATATAGCAATCGATGCTTTCCTCTTTGAAGGACCATTCTTTTTACTTTTATGTTGAGTCAGTTCACCTATCTCTCTCCACCTCAAGAAGCAAACACTTGTGTGAACTATGCATTGATTCCTACATACTTGCATATTGCACTTGTTATATTACTCTATGTTGACAATTATCCATGAGATATACATGTTACAAGTTGAAAGAAACCGCTGAAACTTAATCTTCCTTTGTGTTGCTTCAATACCTTTACTTTGATTTATTGCTTTATGAGTTAACTCTTATGCAAGACTTGTTGATGCTTGTCTTGAAGTACTATTCATGAAAAGTCTTTGCTTTATGATTCACTTGTTTACTCATGTCATTACCATTGTTTTGATCGCTGCATTCATTACATATGTTTACAAATAGTATGATCAAGGTTATGATGGCATGTCACTTCAGAAATTATCTTTGTTATCGTTTTACCTCGCTCGGGACGAGCAGAACTAAGCTTGGGGATGCTTGATACGTCTCCGACGTATCGATAATTTCTTATGTTCTATGCCATATTATTGATGATACCTACATGTTTTATGCACACTTTATGTCATATTCGTGCATTTTACTGGAACTAACCTATTAACAAGATGCCGAAGTGCCGATTGCTCGTTTTCTGCTGTTTTTGGTTTCAGAAATCCTAGTAACGAAATATTCTCGGAATTGGACGAAACGAAGACCCGGGGTCCTATTTTGCCACGAAACTTCCGGAAGACCGAAGAGCATACGAAGTGGGGCCACGAGGTGGCGACACCACAAGGCGGCGCGGCCAAGGGGGCCCGCGCCGCCCGTGGTGTGGGCCCCTCGTCAGCCCTCCGACTCGCCCTTCCGCCTACTTAAAGCCTCCGTCGCGAAAACCCCGAGGCGAAAAACCACGATACGGAAAACCTTCCAGAGACGCCGCCGCCGCCAATCCCATCTCGGGGGATTCTGGAGATCTCCTCCGGCACCCTGCCGGAGAGGGGATTCATCTCCCGGAGGACTCTTCACCGCCATGGTCGCCTCCGGAGTGATGAGTGAGTAGTTCACCCCTGGACTATGGGTCCATAGCAGTAGCTAGCTGGTTGTCTTCTCCTCATTGTGCTTCATTGTTGGATCTTGTGAGCTGCCTAACATGATCAAGATCATCTATCTGTAATACTCTATGTTGTGTTTGTCGGGATCCGATGGATAGAGAATACCATGTTATGTTAATTATCAAGTTATTACATATGTGTTGTTTATGATCTTGCATGCTCTCCGTTATTAGTAGAGGCTCGGCCAAGTTTTTGCTCTTAACTCCAAGAGGGAGTATTTATGCTCGATAGTGGGTTCATGCCGCATTGACACCGGACAGTGACAGAAAGTTCTAAGGTTGTGCTGTGCTGTTGCCACTAGGGATAAAACATTGGCGCTATGTCCGAGGATGTAGTTGTTGATTACATTACGCACCATACTTAATGCAATTGTCTGTTGCTTAGCAACTTAATACTGGAGGGGGTTCGGACGATAACCCGAAGGTGGAATTTTTAGGCATAGATGCAGTTGGATGGCGGTCTATGTACTTTGTCGTAATGCCCAATTAAATCTCACTGTACTTATCATGACATGTATGTGCATTGTTATGCCCTCTCTATTTGTCAATTGCCCGACTGTAATTTGTTCACCCAACATGCTTTTATCTTATGGGAGAGACACCTCTAGTGAACTGTGGACCCCGGTCCATTCTTTAATACTGAAATACAAATCTGCTGCAATACTTGTTTTTACTGTTTTGTCTGCAAACAATCATCTTCCACACAATACGGTTAATCCTTTGTTACAGCAAGCCGGTGAGATTGACAACCTCACTGTTTCGTTGGGGCAAAGTACTTTGGTTGTGTTGTGCAGGTTCCACGTTGGCGTCGGAATCTCTGGTGTTGCGCCGCACTACATCCCACCGCCATCAACCTTCAACGTGCTTCTTGGCTCCTTCTGGTTCGATAAACCTTGGTTTCTTTCTGAGGGAAAACTTGCTGCTGTGCGCATCATACCTTCCTCTTGGGGTTCCCCAACGAACGTGTGAAATACACGCCATCAATGGTCAGCCACCGTGTTGAGCCGTATCGTGGCCACCTTAGTAAATATTTTAAAGCTAACGTTAAGAAGACAAATAGGACGATATTGTTGTATCCTTTCTGCTTCATTAACCTTCGGAAATAAAATAATTTCACCAAAGTTAAGCCTAAACAGCTCCAATTGGCCGGCATGAAGATCCGCAAAAAGAGCAAGTAGGTCAGATTTGATGACATCCTAGAAATGCTGATAGAATTCAGCTGGAAAACCATCAGGACCAGGGGCTTTATTATGCTCCATTTGGAAGACAGCTTTTCTTACTTCCTCCTCCGTGTAAGGAGAAGTAAGAAAATCATTCTCCGCTTGAGAGACTTGAGGAATATCATCCGTTCTAGTCTCATCAAACGAGAAATTACCTTCCTCGGGAGCACCAAAAAGTCCCTTATAATAACTCGTAATGAAAGACTTCAACTGTTCATGTCCCTCGATCGTACCGTCATCCTGGACAAGAGAACGAATGAGTTTCTTCCTATGTCTGCCATTAGCAACACAATGGAAGTACCTCGTATTCGAATCTCCCTCAAGAATAAATTGGGCCTTTGATCTTTGGTACCATTTCAGCTCCTCTTCGTGCAGAAGTTTTGCAATTTCCGCATTCGATTGGCTTTTTTGCTCAATCTCTTGTACAGAAAGAGGACGAACTTCTGCTTTAGCTTCAAGGTCATCTATAATAGATGAAAGTCGTAGTTTTTCTTTTTTAAGAATCCCAGTTGTGTGTCGTGCCCAACCACAAAGGTGTCTGCGTACAGCACGCATCTTGTTATTCCACCTCTGTATTGGGGACAAACCTACAACAGGTCTTTCCCATATTCTTTTAACCATGGTCTGAAAACCTTCCCGAGCCAACAAACCGAGCTCGAACTTAAATCGACGGTTAGATGGAGGTCTAGGTAAACCAGTGGATAATAATATAGGAGCATGATCCGAAAAACCAACAATACGTTCTAGCGCGCGCACCGACACCATTGGAAATTTCAATTCCCACTCAGTATCCATCAGTACGCGATCTAGTTTTTCATATGTTGGTTCTGGAAGATTATTAGCCCGTGTAAATTGTCTGCCATTCATTGACACCTCCCTCAAATCCAAGCTGTCAATGACCGCATTGAACAGGAAAGGCCAATGATTGTCAAAACTACCCCTACTCTTCTCACATGGAAATCTTAACAAATTAAAATCACCTCCTATGAGAATAGGATGGGGATTGTCTTTTGCCAGATTCACCAATTCACGGAGAAAAGCGGCCTTATAATCCTCCTGGGCAGCACCATACACAGCGACTAGACTCCAGATGAAATTGTCAGCTCTAGTACGGATGTGGAATTTGATGTGAAATTCCCCTACCGAATGTGCTAACACTTCCATCGAGTCTGTTCTGACACCGAGTAAGATACCACCAGATCTCCCACGGGGTGGACAAGATAACCAAGTAAAGTCTATACCACCGGATATGCGGTTTAGAAGACTTTGCGAGAAATCCCGTCTCCCCATCTCAGAAACAGCCAAAAAATCCAAATTATGATCCCTAATGCAATCAGCAAAATGTAAGTGTTTAGCCAAGTCACCAAGACCTCTGCTATTCGCAAACATGCCTTTCATTGGGAAACAATTGGGTATTTGGGAATTTTTGACCGTTTCCGCGGTTTCTTGTTAGAGGAGGATTTGGATTTCCGGCGAGATGCCTTTAGCTCATACAAAGAGTAAATGTCGTCTTCATCCAAACCCACCTCCCACACTTCACCAACTAGGTGAGAAAGAAGTTGACCATCTGATGTGGCAATCGCTTCCTCCTCCTCTAAATAGGTGGAATCCAACATGGTCGAAGCTTTTGGAATAACCGTAAGACGACCAAATTCCATATGCTTCAAGACTCTAGTTGAAACAGAAACCTCATTAATAGAACTACCTAAACTCACACCTAAACTATTAAGCTTAGAAGAAATAACAGGTGATGAAAATGAAAGAAACGATTTAGATTTATGAGAAGACACCATACCATCAAAATCGAGATTTTGTGCCGCTTTACGGCGCATCGCCTTTTGCATGGAATCCTCATCCGTCACCATACCCCCATCCGCATCCATACCAAACCTCCCACTACGCCTCACCGGAGTGATAAATCCACCGAGATGGTCACTCGACGGCGCACACGTGGGCAATGGTGGCGGCGCGGAAGAAGTCACCGGCGATGGAGGTGAAGCAGGCGATGACGGCGACGCAGCCGGCACTGGTGAGGTCGAGGGCGGGGTGAAGCACGGCGCCGGGGCCGGTCGTGGGTGAAGATCCCTCAGCCCCAGCCCCGACTCGACCACCGTAGAAGCGAGAGCTGTAGTGGGAGGGGACGAGGGCGGTGTAGCAACCCCCCCACCACAACCGAAGCGTCCAACCTCCTCGCCGAAGCCGAAGCATTAGGAGGGGGCACAGGCGACGTAGCAGCCCCCTCCACTAGCTCCGAAGCACCTGGGGAGGGTGGTCCAGACGCCGTAGCAGCCCCTCCCCCCAACACAGTCGAAGTAGCCACAGAGGAAGGCACCACCACTGAGGTAGTGTCCCCCTCAACTATCTCCACCTGAGGCACCACTGGATCCCGTGATATAGATGATGTCGCCCCCGACGTCCCCTGAGACAACACCTGCGGAACTGGAGAGCCACCGTCCATCTCCAACTGAGACACTGAACGCCGGTTCACCAGCTGCGGAGAAACTCTACGGACACGCTCCACAATCTCCAAACCCCTCAGAGTCCTCGGATTAACATTATATGGAGTGATAACCGGGCAAACAACAGAAGAAGCCGCCACCGACTTTCCTTTGCCTGACGAGGGAGCAGGCATAGAAGCGTCCACCTCCATATTAGACGCTTGAGACGCCGGTGCTCCCGATGGGCCAGAGGATCCATGATCCCTATCGTTACCCAAGTCCTCCTCATCCACATCATCACCCTTCCGCCTCCAGAAATAAGGCGTGAAAGATGGATCCGCAACAAAATCCACCGGCTCTCGACAGAATACAAAACCAAAAAGCTTCAGCTTGACAGCACATGCAACGGCAAGGAAGGGTCCCGTGTCATCCACCTGTCCCTCCAGCGCCATAGGATTGACCATAGCCACGAAGACACGCACAATCCCCCGACTCCGCAAAGTGACAAGATCAATATCCAGCGGAACACCATGAAGAGACGCGACCGCCCATAAACCATGGAAGTGCCGCACCGTATAAGGTACCCCCTCCACATGTACCCACACCGGCTTCAGCTCAGATTTGTGTTGGATATCATGAGGCTTCCAAACTGAGACCAAGGCAGTTGCCTTGTGAGCCGGAACACCCATCTGAAACCCATCAACTCGCTGTAAGTCCTCAGCCGAAGGAAACCCAATGAGATAGGCATCATCCCCATGTGCAACAGCCTCCCACTTCCACTGTACACTAAGTGGACAAATCCTCTTCATCAAATCTTGTATCGCCTTTGCTGGAACTTTGTCACCTAAGATGGTCACTAGTGCTGTAGGAGAGCAAGTCGGTGCAAGATGAGCCTTATGCACACTGTCAGGCAAGCAAAGCAACACATCATCTGTCCCTTCTCCTGTAACAAAAGACAAAGGTCTCGGGAGGCGTAAAGTCGGACATCTCAAAGTAGGGTGCTTAAAATTATCACAAACAAGACAATAGTGTTGGACCGGGCAATCCTTGGTTGCATGAGAATCCACTGCACATTTCCAACATTTGCCGACCTTTTTCCCTTTGGCTTGGGCCACATCTGGGGCCAACACACGAAGGAACGGATCTGCTGGTATGGATCATCCATGCTCATCATCGGGTGCTACTCCCCACTTTAAGCACTGGATCGACCCTCTCTGTCCCAATCGTATCCACAATATCTGAGAGGCAGAGTGCCACTGCTCTGTTCCCAATCCCCAACGCCATCAGTGAGCCATCTTTTCTCTCCGCTTAAGTTTCTGATTTAGCAGATTTTCACACGAAGGAACGGATCTGCTGGTATGGATCATCCATGCTCATCATCGGGTGCTAGGTGTGTGCTGAACGAGACTAAACTGGATCTCTTGCCGGTGCCGCCACAGGCGCTCCGCTTCAACCTGCTCGCCAAATCAGGTCAGCGGACGTTTCTCCCAATCGCCGCATACTGAATTATCTGTTGATTGTTTTTGTCCCATCTCTGTTCAGTATGTTTATTTAGTTATACTAGATGATTTCGTATGCTACAGTTGGATTTCACAAGTACACATGCTGTTATACATACCTGGGTGCAATGGGACAATTTATATCATTATATGCTACCTGCAGAACTAAGAAGTGCGTACAATACAGAGCAGTACAGTGATCGACAGGTTTATATTTCACATAATCCTACCAATAATTATGGCCTCTATAGATTATATCTGCTGGTCATCTTGAAAACATCAAGACCTTGGACATCGACATTTTCTCCAGCATATTTGTAAAGATGAGCACTCAAAAAAATTCAAGACATACTTTGTTTCTCTATATTTACTAAATATGTCTTCCAAAAGTGATCGGCAGAACGAGTGTGAGACTAGACCCATCACCCTCTCTGTATTACTGTTTTTGCATCCCTGGGTGCATCCTCTCCTACTTCGGAAATATGTTATTTTAGTATGACGAGGGAATAGCACTTCACACCACTTGTTGGTGCTAAGGTTGCACAAAACCACAACTTCGGTTTTGTTTTGCACAAAACACCAGTTTTCAATGCAATTCGTTGCAGAGAACACAACAATATGAATTAGAAACACTAATAGACCAATTAACAAATTGGGGCCCACCTGTAGGAGCCCAAGTGACGCTAAGCCTCAATAGGAAACCTCCACTCGACCGACCGACCGGTTCCGCTCGATAGGAAACCCTCGATAGGGGCTGCCACCCGCACGAGGGCTCCATCGACCCGGTGAGCGGCTCCAGCGCTGGGAGAGGCGGCGCTCCGGCGGCAGGGATGGGGGAGCCCGAAGAGTTTCCCCCCGACCATGAAGTATTTGGAGCCGCAGAACCAGACATCGACGGGTTTGGAGTCGAACAAGCCTCCAACCGAGCTGGCGACGGGGGTGGGGACGTCGGCGGCAGCGGCGCGCCACCCACATGGACGTCGGCACCTGCACCACAACAACAAGTACCCGCAGCTGCACCTACGGCTCCGAACGAGCTACATTCATTAATTTCATACCTAAATCTACTAAGATTAGGCTCCAGGTTGTCACCGGGGCACTTCTTGCGGCGGCGGAGGGTTTATTGCGCGCCGGCGCTACCTACGTGACGACGAGCGCGGCCACATTGATAGCCGCCACCTCCGCCGAGTTCCCGCAGATGAGTGGCAGCCCACCTACATCGTCGTCGTCGTTGCCGTTGCCGCGCGGGGGAAGCGCTGGCAGCGGCAGGCTGCACGAGCCGGCAGGGGGCGCCTCCTCGCGCGCTTTCCGGCGCGCGAATGCACGCGGCCACTTCCGTGCCGCCCGCTTCCACACCCATCGGAGCGCAGCCGCTTCGCGTGCTCCTCCTCCGACCGTACACCCGGCGGACGCGGAGCTAGCTTCCCACCGCCGATTGGACCCCCTCCCCTACCTACGCTTCTTAGGCGGCCCATTGCGGATGGAGGGGTGGTGGCGGCAGCGGCGGAGCGGCGTTAGCAACGGCAGAATTGCTCGCCGGCGAGGAGGGGGTGCGGCGGCGGCGAAGGTGGTAGCGGCGGAGGGGAGTAGGGTTTAGAAACCGAACTCCCCTCTGCGGCCCCTTTTAATACGGGGCGGCCGCGTAGTTCTCGGGGGCCCGAACTCGTTATACGGGTTAGGCCGCGAGTTCGGGCTCCGTTCTGGCCCAGTTTTGGCCCGAACCCGTATTTCCGCTGGAGTTTTTCAGTTTCGCCTGTTTTACGGGCTCTGTTAGAGATGCTCTAATATTTACATGTTTCTCTTATGATGGTACCATGTTTTGGATGGAAAATTGACAAACATGTTATGTACAAGATGGATGTGTGGTTAAACTTGATAAATATGTGGCTGTCTTGTCAATCATTTTTTCTTGCTAAATATTTGTAGTTAACTTGATGAATTCAAGCATACCAGTTGGGTCACATCGAGATTATCTCGTGAAGGTGGGTCCCAATTTGTTAATTAGCCTATTAGTCTTCCTGATTCATATTGTTGTGTTCTCTGCAACGAATTGCATTGAAAACTGGTGTTTTGCAAAACAAAACCAAAGTTGTGGTTTTGTGCAACTTTAGCACCAACAAGTGATGTGAAGTGCTATTCCCTCTAGTATGACCAATCATTAGTAATGGATAAGAGGGCTAGATGGAAAATATTTTGACATGTGATCAGATTTTTTTTTCCGTATGGCACTGAGGCCTCCTCAATCTCACCGTCCATTATCGTTCTATACTTATGTTGTCACTGACTCAGCCACTGACCATGGCCATGCCAATTAGTTGATGGAGTTTGTGCTCTCTAATTACTGTATTGGGATTAGTATTATTATTTCATTTAGTAACGCTTCTCTTTGCTCCGATCTGTGCTGTTGATCTCCGATAACCCTATCCCCCCTATCCTCTTTTTTGCTTGCCAGGTGCTTGGCAAATTTCTGTCTGATCCTGCTGTGGGTTCTCTCTATGAATCTACGAAAAAAGCATTGCTGATTTGATGCACACCTTTCTTTCATTTTTCGTTGTTACAGTCATAAGAGCAAATAAAAAAGGAGCATTGTTTTGTTCAGTTATCTATTGTGTCATTCCTTCAGTTCATGTTATTTTGCGAAGTAGTTCATTCTTTGACATCATTCCTCAAGCTGCCTGGACCATCAGTCTAAGAATGGTTCACTTTGTATCCATGTTCCTGCTCAGCTCTAAGTAGGTATTTGCCAATTCTTCGATAATGGGAATATATTAATATCAGAAGATACCAATTACACCCAGCCTCTGCAACAACGCAATGTCCTAATAACATTACGGATGCACACAACCAAAAAAGAGAAAGAAAACTAAGAAATAAAAGTCCCGCTACAGTATCCCAGCCCTAGCAACAGCAATACATCCACCACCGAGATAACACCTGAAATTCAGACTCTTCAAAAGCAACGCCTCCAAGAAGGGAACAATGCACCAGCGCTGTCATCGCCCGATCAAAGATCTTAGGTTTTCACCCTGAAGATGGTCTCCGCTCTCAAAACAATGTCTTCAACAAGAACATTGCCAGGCACAACCAGTTAAGGCCAGACCTTGGGTTTTCACCCTGAAAGGTAAGATCCCGAACTTCACATGTGTTGCCACCCCCACTTTCATACCACTGTTGTGAAGTCCGGAACACCAATCAAACCCCTCAACAACGCAAAGACTTGAACCTCCATTAGCTAGTCCTCCAAATCCGGCCTTCATGATATTCTCTTCTTCTGACTTCACCATGGATCAGTTGTCACTTGGTGTCAACACAGAAAAGAGCTTTGCGCAGCACCCTCCAAAACCAAACGGTCGGAATAAAAGCATTGGCGCGCATGACCGAATACCAGCGATCCAGCAAACTCCAGGCAATAGAAGCACTGTTACATTCTCCGGCGGCGCATTCCGGAACTCAACACTCTGGCCAGATCATGAAGGGAGGCCTCCGGCAGGTCTTCATCTTCGCCCAAGAGAGACCCTAGGACCGCCGACTTTATTCAGGCCGAGCCCCCACGCAACTGGCCATCCCGGCCGCCCTACACACCAAAACCGGTAGATCGAAGGCGACCCTGGCCGCCAAGCCCGCACGAGGACGAGTGGTGCTGCGGCGGAGAAGACGACCAGAGCAGGCAGAGTCGGCCATGGCCAGAGGGCATCAGCCGGAGTCCATCAGCCCAAGGGCCTAGACCTCCTCCATCCGCCGCTTGCGCCGCCGCGCACTGCCGCCCAAGATCGCTCCTCCATCGCTGCAAACTGCCCCCACACCGGCCCGAGCACCAACCCCTGCGCTCTCCCATTGCTCCGCCTGCCCGCGCGAAGAGAAGAAACCAGGAGAGCGCCACCCATCCCTCGCCGTCTTCGCCAATTATGTCGTTATAATGTTTATATGCTCAGTTCATTTTGCTCTGCCTAATATGATGATTTATGGTGATAAATGTGTATATGTTCACTTTATTTGTTCAAACTTATTTATTGCAACATGTCATGTTGAGCTACATTCTACTTCAAACTCACACTTCTAATTTTACACTCCAAATTTGCAGATATATTTGCCCCCCAAAAGGAGGCATGGCAGACTGCAATTCCTTTGTTTCCATTTGTCATGCGAGAACTGAAACTTCCTATATATGGGTATCCTGGTTCAAACAATTGTGTTAACTTTATGTGTAAAAATAGTGTGTTGTGTAAATTGGTTAATAGCCTCCACAGGATATATTTGCCCCCCAAAAGGAGGCATGGCAGACTGCAATTCCTTTGTTTCCATTTGTCATGCGAGAACTGAAACTTCCTATATATGGGTATCCTGGTTCAAACAATTGTGTTAACTTTATGTGTAAAAATAGTGTGTTGTGTAAATTGGTTAATAGCCTCCACACATGCCTTAATTCCATAATATACAGATCTTTGTCTTTTTATTTGACTGTTTCATTATCCAAGGTATGTGATTTTCTTCTGCCTACCAATCTATAATAACTAAATTGGAGCAACCCACTAATGATATTTCTCTCAACATGCAGACTAGCCACATCACCTCAATTATTTCTATTGGCTCTCACCTCATGCAGACATGCCACATCAGCTACTCCACTAACTTACTTTTTTTTTTCTCTGCATCCTCCATGTTTAACAACAATTACCGACCCACTCCGCTAAAGAAAACTCACTACTCCACTGGACGAATCAACTTCTGCCTCCTGACCTACTGAGCCATTAATCCCCCCTATCCTTATTATATATCTCATCCAGCTGGGAGGGCATCTCTGCCTTGAAGGTTGCAATATTGCTGCAAGTCAAAACCAGGCCCGTTGAGACATCTCACTACCTCCGAAATGCTCCAAGATCCTCATCTCTTCCTCTCTCTGGAATTAATTTTCTTCATGTGGATTACAGGGAAACTGTATTTAGATATTGGGAATTTGGTGTATATATAGGAAGCTTTTTATGCAGATTGTTGTTTGGAGAAGGTACTGGGATGATGTATTGGAACAATGTAAGAGTTCTCTTGACGCTTGCGACAACCTTATGAATTTATGAGGTCTCTCATTTTTCTTTTGATTTTCACTTCTTCAATATTATCGAATGCTTCTCTCATTTTAACTCTGCCGTTTCAGATTTTGTTTGTGCCAGTGATGTTGGCTAGATGAACCAATCCATTTTGACTCTGCCATTTCAGATTCGCCCACAAGTTAAAGAAACAAATGATTATTTCTAGATAGATTAGTATGTTCAGAATGGAAATTAAATACTTCTTAATCTCTATAAGAATGTGAAGGGACCATGAGCCGTTAATTGTGGATGCAGATCGGAAAAACATGCAGGTAACCAAACGGTAAAGATTTGCTATTTAATTTTTTTTCATATGATTTTTATATCTACGTTAATCATAAAATGCTAGGGAGAATCCTTTGATGCCTCTCTATTCTGGTTTGTGTCACACACATTGTCCTAGATGTAGCAATTCATTTCAACTCTGTCATTTTAAATTCACTGAAGAGTCAAGAAACGAGGATTGTTGATATTTTCAGGATAAAAAAATATACACTTCTTAATCTCTATATGGATGTGAAGCGAGCATGGACTGTTAATTTTGGATGCAGAGAATGAAAAAAAAGGTAACCAAACTGTAGTGATTTCCTATTTACATTGATAATAAAAATACAGTACGTAGTGAACCCATAGTTAACAGTGGAAGCATGTAACAGTATAATCTTTTATTTAATCACCATTCAGTATAGGAAGTATGCATTCGATGCAGCTTAGATGTTTGACATGTATTATTTTATTTGCCTGATGTTGCAAGAAAGAATATTCTAGGCAGTGGTAAAAAATGTTACCTGCAGGTTAAAGTCGACGTTCGGTTTAATTGTGTGGGTTGCTAAACAAAGCACTTCATATCTCACACTTAGATGAAATTATATGTGGTCAATTTTTGAAATATATATTTCTGCTTTATGTGAGGAACTATAAATTGTGACGATGTTTGTATTTGCACAATTTGGATATAGAATTGGTTTTTGTTGTATAACTTTTTTTTTCTTCTTTCTCTCATATCTGTATGGGTAGTAATGTATATGCACCTACGCCATTACAATGAGAGATACTCCAACTCCATATTAAAGGTTGTTTATGTCATGTATTCTATGAATGTTCATATGTTTGCTTTTAAATTTATATTAAACAATTATGCAGAATATACCCAAATATTTCCGCAGCAACGCGCGGGGTATCATCTAGTTATATATAGTTGTACCGCAGCAACGCGCGGGGCATCATCTAGTATCTAAATAGGAGCAACCCACTAAGTTGATTTCTCTCAAAATGCATGCCACCTCATGAGACACACCACTTTGCCAAATCACAAACCCATTTATTTTCAAATGCAAGTCATTCACCTCACCAAGCTTGCCACATAATAATAATATAATAATCATTCAGTGCGCCTTTTATGGTGTTTCTCACCATCTGTTCACTTTAACCTTTTATTGGAGACGTTCTGCGTTCATCAGGTAGCAGCTTGCCCATTTATTTCCTCTTCACTTCCTCTTCTCCATCCATGCATCGGGCACAACGTTCAGTCTGCCCCACTATCTTTGTGAGAAATAACTACTACACAAGATTTATTTTTTGAGAACTACACAGAAGAAACTGACTGTTCGGATGTGCCCCTCACCTCCTCTCCTCTTGCCATTTATCTTTGTTTCATCCACTCAGGACAACGCCAGCACTGCTCAAAGCCACCACTGCCTTTGTTTTATCAACCTGCATCACTTTCTTTTCACTATGGAACAAGCTCACTATGGAGTCTAAGCTTATTCGACATCCAGCTGATGTTACTTTTAAAACTATGTTGTTTATGCAGCACTGGCTCGGCGTGGCAAAACCAGCGGACCGTCCCTGGCTTAGATGGTTGATCGCGGAGCTAAGAAGCGTCCATGCCCAGCTTCTACCACCGGATCCGTGAAGTCTGCTTCTTGAAGCTGCTGTCGGGTGTCTATCCTTGTCTAGCTGTCTCCGGGCTCTCGGTCTGTTAGGGGAGGCCGACCCCGCTGTGCTACCATGTTTTTTCGTCTTTGGCTAAGCTGTATGCCGCAGCATGTATTAACTATGTCTGAATCTTGTGGGGCTTTATTAATTTAAAGTCGGGCACCTAGTGCCTTTTATCTAAAAAAAAAAAACTATGGAACAAGCACCCGTACGAGCTTGCGAGGTTGTCCTCGAAAAAGTAAACACTTGATGTGAACTGTCTGCCATGACCCTACCTTTGCTGCAACAAATAAGTGTGGTTTTCCTTACACAGTGGTGGAGTTTCAACCTGCCCGGGCTTTGCCAGGATCTTCATCAAAGCTGCAACAGTAAACGAGGAACTAATAAACGTACGTGGGCAAACGGCAGTCGGCCAGCAGCAATTTGAACTTTGATCAGACTCTGCCCATGCTCGCTTGGCTTTGACCAGTGGGCTAATTTCTTCGCCATGTATTCTATTGTGTTAGAGCATCTCCAGTCGCGTCCCCCAAACCGTCCCCCAAACCGCGCCGGATCGAGCGTTTGGGGGACGTGTTTTGTTCGTGCCGCGTTTGGGGGACGTCGCTCCCCAGCCGCGTCCCCCAAACGCCGCCCCCAATCAGAAATTCAAATTGATGCATTCAAAAGAGATCGTTCCCGCCGGTTCGTCGCGATCAGAGTAGCGGCGATCGATCAAAGTACTGGGCGCGCGATCATATTACAGACCGGTGGTGCATGCAAATTAGAAGAAGGGGTTGGTCGACGGCGTCGTGTCCTGAGTCGACGCAGGCCCGTCGAGCACGACGACCTCGTCGCGATCTGCACTGTTCCTGTGCATGGTGCGTGCGCTCCGTCGCCGACGCGGAGGCCGACGCAGGTGTAGCGGTAGAAAGACGCGTCAGCCTGCTCTTGCTGCGCTGCCGCTGCCGCCGATGCCGATGCCGCTGCCGGGGCCGCCGCGTCCGCCGCCGCCATTTTGGCTTCGATGTCGTCGAGGATCTGGCCTTTGAAGAAGTTGTGCGCCGCTCGCGTCCGGGGAGACATTCCCTCTGTCGACGTTCTCAGCGGGGACATGTCGTCCCTGCGTTTCTTGAGCTCCAGCTTCTCCTCTTGCCTCTTGAGCAGCTCGGCCCACCTTTGGTCGGCCTTCTTGTCGCGGGAGATAAAGGTCGAGGACACGTCGGCGAGGCATTTCGTGATCGACGCCTGCGTCTTCTCAGACGACGCAGCGTCGGCCAAGGCGGCCTTGGCAGCCTTGTTGCCAGTAGGACGCCCTGCCGACGTTGCCAGCGGCGCGTCCAGATCAATGGCGTCCTTCCCCTTGGACAGCGACAAGCGCGTCAGCCGCCATTTCTCGTTCCCTTTGAGCTTCCTATAGCAATGCATCAGCGCGAACGGCTTATGCCCATCCGAGTTCCTCGAGTACATATCCATGGCCCTATCAAACTAACCAAAGGAAGCGAGAGTCATTTCATCGAACACAATGTAGGCGCTACGGATTATGGAAGAAAGAGTCGTACCGGTTGGGCGACGTCGGCGCAGCTGTCGCCTGCGGTCTCTAAGTCGTGATGGTACCCATGGAAGGAGTTCACCGACGCGCTGGATGATGGCCCATCGCGTCGACATTGCCTTCGGCTCCTCTTCATTGTCACTTTCCGGTAGTCGCTGTTGATGAGCTTGCGCTCATCGAACTCGGCCTTGATCCTCGCCCAATACTTCCCGCCTTTTTGGTTGGCGCCGATGATGGAGTCATGGCTCACCGTCGCCCACGACTCGCATATACATTGATCTTCCAGAGGCGTCCACTTCGGGCCTCGTGTGCCCGACGCCTTCTTCTTCTTCTTCTTCTTCTTCGTCCTCACGCCGTCCGCGTCTACCTCCACGAGATCATCGTCACCGGCACCCTCGTCGTCCTCTTCCTCGCCGCCCTCTTCGTCCTCATCGTCGTCCTCCTCGTCGTCCTCCACCCCGTCCTCTTCCTCGTCGTCCTCCTCCTCAACCCCGTCATCCTCCTCAGCACCGGCGCCGTCGTATTCGAGCGGACCCCTGCGGCCGGTGAAAGGGCCGCCGTCCGGACCGGGTCCTGGCTCGCGTTGCTCGTGCGCCGGGGAGTAGAGGTTGTTGGGGTTGAAGCCGCGCCGTGCGGCGGCCGCATCCCTGGTAGTGCGGCGACAAGTTGGCGTCACGCACCCGGGAGTGGCGGAGGGGCCGTCGTTGTAGAAGGCGGCTTGCGACGGAGAGAAGACTCCCGGAACGTACACCGGCACGTTCGTACTATATGGGCTCGCGTTGGTGGCGGCGATACACCGGCGATTATGTGCTGGTCGCTGGCGCGCCGCCGAGCCTTCTTCTCCAGCTCCGCCGCCCTCCGTCCTTTCCGCTCCGCCGTCGATAGCTTCCGGCGCAGGCAATCTTGCTGCCATTCATCTTCGGTCATTCCTTCGGGCTTCTTCTTCGCAGCCGGCGCCTTCCGCGGCTTCGCGAGCGGCGCTTTCGCCCCTATCGTCGCATTGCCCGGCGGCTTCTTGGCCGCTTTCTTCGCCATCTTTTTGGGGGCTGTCGGCGGCGCCATGGAATGGGGAGAGGGTAGCGGCGGCGGGTGCACGGCGGGAGGAGAAAGAAATCGGCGGGATAGGAGAAATGAATCGGCGGCGGGATATGTTTTGGGAGGCCTGTGCGCGGCGGTATAGGCGCGATTTGGCGGGAGCGGCGGGATTTGGCGGGAGTGTGAGACGAATTTTCCCCGTGCCGTTGACGGGTCGGGCCCGCGTCGGTTGGCCTCGCTTTCGTTGTGTCCGGCGTCCCCGGAGCGTCCCCTGTGGGACGGGGATGGGCTCGGGGCGCCGGACACCGTATCGGGGCGCGCCGGACAAAAAAGGGCTTTGGGGGACGCGGCTGGAACGCTTTTTTTGTCCGGTGCGCCCCAAATCGCTTTGGGGGACGGTTTGGGGGACGCGACTGGAGATGCTCTTAATTGTTTAAAGGTTCGTATTTGGGGCAGCAAGTGTGTGCTACATCAGCGAGGACAGTTATGAGCGAGGAAGGTAGAAGAAGAGGTGGGCCTTGTGCTTGGTCATAGCTATTGGCACAAGAAACAGATGTAAGAGCAAAAACAATAGTGTAGCCGGCAGCCGGCTATAACAATTTGCTACATCATCTATAGTCAACTTATAGTTAGTATGTACAATAGTAAGCTATAAAAGTGTAGTACTTTTACAATACATGACCCATCTTTTAGTCTCACGAACGACCCCTCCTCCCGCACCCCTTCTCCCGCACCCCTCCCAAACCCTAAACACACCCCGCCGCTGCCGCCGCCGCCGGTAGCGCCTCCGGGCAAAGGCCGCGGGGCGTGGCGGCGGCGGCCTCTCCTTGTTGCCGCGCTGGGACGGCGACCGGGATCCTCGACGCTCGCTGCGGCCGGTCGGATTTGGTGATGGGCGGCGGCCAGACCTCTGCGCGACGGCCAGAAGCGGCAGCCCCTTGCCTTCCACCGGATCTTCACCGCAGCACGCCGGAGGGGCTGGTGGCGGGCAGCGGCCAGGATGATCTGCGCCACTTTCCCCCCCGCCTCTCGGCCGTGTGTGGAGGCGATCTCGGGTTTCTCTCGCGCCACGAGGTCGCCCGGGGCAGCAGCCTTGGGTACGGCGGTGGAGGTGGCCATCTTCTTCGTCGGAGAGGGTCGGCTTGCGGTTGGTGGTGGTGGATCCATCGATCTATCACCGCTTTCCGGCGGCATGATGGAGGAGCTTGGAAGCCGGCGTCGGTGTCGCCGGTGGTGGGTTGGAGTGGCCAGCCCGGGATGGTCGCCGACGTGGGGGTCCGACCTGAATAAAGGCGGCGGTCCTAGGGCCTCTCTTGCGTGAAGAGGAGGACCTACCGGAGGCCTGGACTCGTGATCTGGCCGGATTGTTGAGTTCCGGAAGGCTCCGCCGATGAATGTAACAGTGCTTTTGCCCGGAGTTTGTTGGATCGGAGGTATTCGGTCGTGCGCACCCATGTTTTTATTCCGACCGATTGGTTCTGGAGGGAGCGGCGCGAAGCTCTTTTTCTTTGATTGACATCAAGTGACTATGGATCCATGATGAAAGTCGGAAGAAGAGAATTTCATGAAGGCCAGAGGGGAGGACTAGCTAAGGGAGGTTCAAGTCTTTGCGATGTTGAGGGACTTGCTTGGTGTTTCGGGCTTCACAACAGCGGTATGAAAGTGGGGGCGACAACACAGGTGAAGTGCAGAGTCATACCTTTCAGGGTGAAAACCCAAGGTCTGGCCTTAATTGGTTGTGCCTGGCAATATCCTTGGTGGAGGCATTTGTTTTGAGAGCGGGGACTAGTCTGTAATTCAGGTGTTGTCTCGGCGGTGGATGTATTGCTGTTGTTAGGCCCGAGATACTGTAGCGGGACTTTTATTTCTTAGTTTTCTTTTCTTGTTTTTGGCTGTGTGCATCCGTAGTGCCATTAGGGTGGTGCGTTGTTGCAGAGGCTGGGTGTAATTGGTATCTTCTTGATATTAATATATTCCCTTTATCGAAAAAAATCTTTTAGTCTCACATAGTGTCTAGGAGGACATGCTAGAGCTGACTATTAGATAAGAGCTCACTTCTCTTCTCTCTCCTAAGAGCATCTTCAGTCGCGTCCCCCAAACCGTCCCCCAAACCGCGTCGTCGTCGTCGTCGTCCTCCACCTCGGTCTCCTCCGCCTCGGCCTCCTCCTCCTCCATTGGCGCCTCCTCCTCCACATCTGTTGGCGCCTCCATCATCGCCGCCACCAACACGGCGTCCTCCGCCGCCAACTGGTCCGCCCGCCTCCCCAATAACGCTCTCAGCGCCGCCTCCCGCTGATGACGCTCCTCCGCCGCCAGCTGCTGCTGGCGCTCGATCGACTCCCGCCGCCGGCGCTCTATCGCCTCCCGCCGTTCACGGTACAGCGCCTCCCGCTCACCGCGCTGGCGCTCGTCAGCCCACCGCTGCTCCATCTCTGCCCGGTACCGGCACCGCCGCACCTCATGTCTCGTCGAGGCGTCAGACGCCGCAACGGTGGCGTCCTGCTGCTCCTGCCACGCTGCTGCCGCCGCGGCCTCGCCAGCAGCGGGGCCATGGGCGCAGAACGCCGCCAGATCCGCCGCCTGCGCCGCCTCCCGCTGCTGGCGGGCCTGCTGCTGCATTGCCTCCCGCCGCTGCTGACGGTGTGCACGCCATCGCTCTTCCCGGGCCGCTGCTGAGGGGTCGGTGTCGACCTGCGTTTCCGGGACTGCAAGTGGAGGGGACGGCGGTGGAGGGAAGTGGCCAGCGCCGGGGCGGTTCGCCATTGCTACTGGTGGTGGAGGAGACGGCGGTGGAGCGACGAGGGCTGTGTTTGTTGCCGGCGGGGTGTGGTGGCTACCGTTGAGCCGGGAGACCTTTTATAGACGCCGGCGTCGGGAAGAAAGCGCGGGAAGAGGCGGGAAGATCGCGCGGGAACGGGCGGTGGCGTGCGAACGCCGGCGACGCGTGGAGGCTGCGCAGCACCGACGAGACGTCTCGCATGCCCCTCCGTCGCCATTAAGGCAAAGATGTCGCCGTGTGTCACGCGCGCGCGAATAACTTCCGTCGCGAGGTAGGCGACGGTTAGGTTAAGATTAGCTTGTGCCGGCCGACGGGTCGGCCCCGCCACTCCCCGCCTCACTTTTCGTTGTGTCCGGCGTGTCCGGTGCGTCCCCGTGGGACGGGGACGGGCTCGGGCGCCGGACACCGTATGGGGGCGCGCCGGACAAAAATGGGCTTTGGGGGACGCGGCTGGAACGGTTTTTTTGTCCGGCGCGCCCCAAATCCCTTTGGGGGACGCGACTGGAGATGCTCTAATCTCTCTCCTCCAACTAAGCAAACTTATAAGACCGCTCATAGTGGGAGTAACATAGCTTAGCTAGTAACATCACACATCTTAAGGCATTTTGATGACATGGCATGCCAATAAATGAAGAAAGAGAGTGAAGTGGTAACTAGCTATGTTAGAGCATCTCCACTCGTCTCCCCGAGAAGCCCCCCACGAGCCGTTTTTACATCCGGACGGCGAAAAACGGTCCAGTCGCGCCCCCAGGTTCTCGTTTTCATCCGGTTTTGGGGCTAAATTCATCCGGCGATCCCACGCCATCCCCGGTCCCCCCGGGGAGCGCTCGGGGACTCCGGATGGAGCAAAACCAACCGCCCACGCCCACGTGTCTCCTCTTTCGTCCGGACTCCCCGGGCCATCCTCTTTTTCCCCGAAACGCCGCTTGGGGAGCACACGACTGGAAATATACTGCCCCCCAGGCCAAATTTTCGTCCAATCCGGACGAAAATTTCGCCGGATTTGGGCGTGGGGAGCATCAACGAGTGGGGATGCTCTTACCATAACATCACACACCCCAAGGCCAAATGAGTCTACAACATAATAAATGACACAATACATGACACCACATATAAGTTACTACCACTATGAAGGTAGTAACTTATACTAGTAACATGGCATATGTTACTACTCTAAGTTACTCCCCACTATGACCAGTCTAATATTTTATCTCTTATAGCCAACTGATGTACCTTATTGTACTTGCTCTAAGCTTTCCTTCTTTATTACCTTCCATCGATTAGTATTTCTAGCAATTGTTCGACTTTCGACTTTCCAAGTACAAATTGTGAACCATTTTGCTTTCCGCATCTCCTTAAAAACACTACAATGACATCATTTGTGGTCTTTTCCGTCGTATCAAGATTCTAGATCCATGGAAACTAGCAAGCAACACGTCATCCTTCCTAAATTGCTTTGTGTTATCCATTCAGGCTGTCCACCTTCTGCTCAATACATCCATTCATTTTTTCTCCTTCATACATTCATTATTAAGGTTATTGCAATATTTACAATGCAACCCTTTATTCTTTTTTTCGATAAAGGAGCATAGTCCCAGCCTCAGCATCAATAGATGCACACGGCTTCCTTTATTAAAAACCAAGTCTCAAATCACCATAAATCCATCATCACTTATTACAATCACGAAAATGCTAAAAGGGCTATTTAACCTTATCATACGCCTTTTCAAAGTCAATTTAAAAATCGCCCCGTCTAATTTCCGTCTATTCATTTCATGTATGGTCTCATGCACGACTACAACACCTTCTAAAATGTGTCTTCCAGGAATAAACGCCGTCTGAGTCGGTCTAATCACTTTTTGAGCTACCTCCAAAATATAGTTTGTCGCAACTTTAGTAAAGATTTTAAAACTCACATTGAGTAAGCATATTGGCCTGTATTGTTGAATCTGAGTTGCATTTTCTTTTTTTGGCAATAAAGTAATCACCTCAAAGTTCAATTTATACAGCGGTAATTCCCCTTTCTAAAAGCTCTCAAATAAAGCCATCAGATCAAATTTAATAACCCCCCAAAAATGTCGATAAAACTCCGCAGGGAAGCCATCTGGTCCAGGTGATTTATTATGTTTCATTTGAAAAATAGCATCATGAACCTCCTCCATCGAGAAGTTTTCAATTAATACTTGATTCTCCTCCGGTGAAAATTGCGGGATATCTTCAATTATGTTTTCATCCAGCACAACCGAACTAGGCTCTGGATTACCAAATAACTTTTTTATAATATTTCGAAATATAAACCCTTAGATTATCATCTCCGACAATAGTTCCCTCATCTTGCTCCAGTTGATAAATTTTCTTTTTCCTATATTTACCATTGGCTATAAGGTGAAAATATTTGGTATTATCTCCCCCTTCCTGAATATACTTTACTTTAGCCCTTTGTGCCCACTTGATCTCTTCATCTCGTCGGAGTTTATTTAAATTTTCATTGGCTAATTTTAGCTCATTGCGCTCCACTTGTGATAGCGGTATAATTTCCGCCTTAATGTCCAACGTGTCTATAATGCTCAAAAGCCTCTCCTTCTCCCTCCTATATTTCCCACTTAAATTCTTTGCCCAACCACGTAAAAAGCGTCGCAAATGCCTTATCTTATTTTGCCAAGTTTGAATCGGGCTTTTTCCAATGGGGCCGGCCGCCCATTCAGCAGCTATGAGCTCATCGAACCCCTCTTGTTCTAGCCACTCCAACTCAAAGGAGAACCGTGGTTTTTTACCTATATGTGCCTGAATCCCCGCATCAATCAAAAGCGGGGTATGATCAGATCCCGAGCGGGTCAATGCCCGGAAAGTGACCAAAGGGAATTTCTGTTCCCATTCAACACTCGCAAGAACCCTATCCAGTTTTCCGTATGTAGGGGTTTGTCTTCTACTAGCCCAGGTAAATTTCCGGCCTGACAAAGCAATTTCTTTCAAATTCAGGTTTTCAATGATCGCATTAAAATTATCCTCTGGTTTTATCAAAATATTAAAATCCCGGGCTAATAACATTGGTATCGTTTCTGATTCACATGTCCTCACCAATTCTGCAAGGAACTCATACTTATTTTTATCTTGAGCCGCCCCATACACCGGCACCAGAAGCCATTGAAAACCATCTATTTTAGAAGTGATAGACATCTTCACACAATAATCTTCACTATCTACCCTATTAACCACCAAAGTGGTCATATTAACCCCTACCAGAATTCCTCCAGATCTCCCATGTGGCGGCAAACAGAACCAAGCAAATTTTTTACCCGTAGCCAAATCCCTTAAAAAATGAACCTCAAAATTAGACCGACCTATTTCTAGCAAAGCAATAAAATCTAGGTCATACTCCCTGATCGATCCCTTTACAAACAAATGTTTTCCCGGGTCTCTAAACCCTTCACTATTCCATGTCATACCCTTAAGATTTGTCGTTGTAATTTTGATGGTTTAATTCTAACACGGTTACTCCTCCTAACATTTTTCTTATCATATGACTTTTTTGCGAGTCTTTCTCGCCCTAGTAATAACCTTAGGCATCTCTACATTCTCGTCACTCAAAAAATCCTCCTCTGCTTCTAAATCATCACACAATTCAAAGGCACGTGATACCGTCATACAATTTTGTGCCAATGTATCATTACATTTTAACATAGTGATTGATCTCTGTATCTCAAAATCTTTTATTATCTTGGCTGATTTAGTGCAATCCGAATGAGAAACCCCTAAAGAAACCCCCAATGACCTAGCATCATCAATTATTTGATCATCCGAGAAAGAAGTAATGGAGGTTGGTTTCACTGTTGACATACCTATCACTGGCATCTCCGCATGTTTCTTTGCGATCATCATCGCTCTCTCCATTTGGGTCATATCCGCATTAGGCTGAGTCCGCAGTCTTCCACTCGACCGCACCTCACGCTTCGCCTCCTCCTGAATCCCTCCAAAAGCAACAATTTTCTCATGGGAGTACTGCGTCATCTTCGGCACATCCTTGTGCTGACCAACCGGGGTCGAACCAGGTGCAACACCTCCCTGTGCATCATACTTTTTAAGCTGAAAAACCGTATCACAATCATACGTAGAAGCACATACATATAATGATTTTTTCACCTTCGACATATTGCATGGCGTGATCATCGTCGATCTCGGCTGCATGGCCTTGGGATGCGAGCCATGCATACAGGGCTGCACCCCTGCTGAGCCGAAACACTGGCCTGCTAGCGCCGGACATGGGCTGGCAGCTCCTGTACTTCGGCCGCCCGACGCCAGGATGATCCGGCCCGCCTCTGCATGCCTCGAGGTGGCCGCCGCATGCACGAGCGGCTTCACGCCTCCGATCGACGTACTGGCAGCTGGACCGCTGCCCTTCTCTATGTCTTTCTTCCCCATCTGACTCGCTGGAGTATGAAGCTGATTTTTAGGTGAGTTGACGACAGTAGGAGGCATACACTCGCCTACCTTGTCCGCCACCTCGCTGAAAGAATTGTACAAAAAATTTGGACTTAAGTACAAGCTATTTGTACCATATGAAAAAAAATTAACAGCACAAGTATTATCATACCTATTTGCTTGTGATTGTAACTGTGTCATATCATTCATCCCCACTGTATTATCACTAGAATTCCCCACAAAAAAGTATTATCACTCAAATTAGGTGATGATCTAGCACCATTCTTGGTTGCATCATTCTCCCCCACATTCTTAGTCCGCTTAACATTTCTGTCCAATTCATCCCTCTTCTGGTTATCATGAGCCTGAGGATCATCATCACCACCATCACCAGGAGCCTCTCACATAGTAACATCGGAAGGTACAACATGCTTCCCCCTTCCACTTCAAATCTAAATCTGAAGAACTCATTCTTAATCTTAAGATCCCAAGTATCTGGTATGATGGCAGTATCCAAACAAGTAATAAACATGCGAAGGACATTGTTTTGTCGAGTAAAGGCTATATCAATCTCCTTAGTTTTTCCAAACACATCCCCCAGAGCCCAAAGAGCAAGATAATCATCCAACACAACTGGTGGTAACCCATAGACCCTCACCCAGACATCCTCCGGCGCCCAAACTGGCTAGACCTCCTTCTTCCAGAAATCAAAAGACAAAATAATGCTCGAATCCGGCACATGAAAACTCCCAAAGTGTTGGACTCGTACTAGTATTAGTAAAACCTTCTTCCATAACAACATTGGGATTATTAAGCAACACACTCACAATTTTAATGCACCAAGCCATCATGGTTCTGTTCAGTAAGGTTATTTTTTTGGGTTGCAGTATGAGCATCCATTTTTGATATGCTAATTTTATTGCAATGATGGTGACAATGTGGACTTTACTTAATCTTTTTTTGGGTTCTACTATTGTGATTGTATTAATGCCAAAGTCAGCACAATGCTTCCAATGATACTTTCTTTGCATAATTACAAATGTTAACTGGTGAAGCAGTTAGTCTTCTGGTTTCTACTATTGTGATTGTATTAGCGTCAAAGTCAGCACAATGCTTCCAATGGTACTTGTCTTGCATAATTAAAAAAATTAATTGGTGAAGCAGATAGTCTTTTTGGTTTCTACTATATTGATTGTATTAGCGTCAAAGTCAGCACAATGCTTTCTAATGGTACTTTCTTGCATAATTAAGAATGCTAATTGGTGAAGCAGATAGTAATAGGTGAGTGTCAAAGAATGTTTTTGGTGTGACCATAGTATAGTTAGTGTACTATATGTAGGGGATTTCCAATATAGTTGCTGACTAGGTAGGATAACTATGGTTTTAGTTTGTATTTTTTCTGTGTCGTGTCTGATTCATTTTTTCTTTCCTAAATATAATTAGCTATATGTATTTGACTTTTGTATTTTGTTTTTACTTATTTTCTTGTTCTTTTTTGTGTTTTTTGTGTAGTTGAAGTCCCTGATTCTGAGCGTTGTAAAGGCACTATAAGAACAAAATTCTCTACTCTTCGATTTAAGAATGTTGTGAAGAAGTTTGTACATGTGCAATGAGGCTATATCACAAAATATGGTCTAGGTCATCTTCTGAATTTCCCTGATCATCTCATAGTTCCTATTCCTGTGACACAATGGATTGTTGATCATATTCCTCATGGTAGTTGGTGTTTCAAACACAAAAGCAAAGTTATCAACTTCCATAAGGACATGGTCAATATAGTGTTTGGTCTCCCGCCAGGGAATGTTCCATTTGCTTTTAAGAGTAGTGATCCAGATATTGTTGGTGAGGTACAAGAGTTGCGCAGAAAGTATGATGTCAATGGCAAGCTCACAATGGAGAGATTAGTCCAGGTTCTATTTGCAAATTACAGTGAAGAAGGATTCATTAGAAGTTTTGTATTGTTCTTCCTTTCAACTATCCTATGTCCAGCCACCTACAACTTTGTGAAAACCAAGTATCTGTACTCACTTAGAGATGTTTCTCTGATTCCGAACCTTGACTTTGGTACTTTATGTCTCACTCATCTTTTCCGCGTGATTGACAAGTTTCATGACCAGGTTTTTGACGTTGATACTGTTGCTAAGTTTAATAGGAAACTGTGGGTTGGGGGTTGCCTCCCAGTTTTGACTGTAAGTTACTGATTTTTTTTTTATTTCTCATGTATCTTCATATGAATAAATCTTGTATATATTGGGAAACCTTGACTGTTATTTTTTCCAATTATAGATTGTGTACATGGATGCATTTTCCCAACGGTGGTGGTCCAAATGATATGGGTGTTCCAAGGATTCAACATTTGGTTATTGCTGATTTTGTTAGTGTTCACAATCTTGACAGGAAAAGGACCTCTCGAAAATCCTATGGTGTCCTCCAGGTATAACTTTTTACTTTGTTTGTTTGGTCATCTTGCATCCCTTTGTCACTCTCCCCTGCTTATTACTAATATGCTTCTTTCTTTTTAGATCAAAGACATTTCACAAACCCCCTATGCTGCAATCGGAATTGGTGCGGCGCTCCCTGCTCCTATTTTGGTCAATATAGAAGAGGTTTGTACTTATCATTCTTATCTTTTTTATTGATTTTCCCTTTTTTGCTACATCAAGTATGTCTGTGCTTTGAATTTCAGATCTAGTGCCTAGTATTCATTTCTTGTTTCTTATCTTCTTTTTCTCTGCCAATTTTTGTTTGTAGATGAATATGTTGGAGGTGATGACTTAATTCATGAACCTATAATTGATGATGCAGAAACTCAGCCTCGTAATAAAGAAGTTCCTGTAATGTCTCATAATGTAATTTTATCCTCTTTTCTATATTTTTTACTATCTTTGAGTTTGTGTTTTTACATAACAGTTTCTGCAGTACAACTTTTCATGATTCACTTTCCTTTTTCTCTTAGTAAGGCTACTGGAACTTGATGACCCACAAGTATAGGGGATCGCAACAGTCTTCGAGGAAAGTAAAACCCAATTTATTGATTCGACACAAGGGGAGCCAAAGAATATTTGTAAGCCTTAACAACGGAGTTGTCAATTCAGCCGCACTGGAAACGAGACTTGCTCGCAAGAGTTTATCGGTAGCAACAGTTTTATAGACGATAGCGAGTAATGAAATATAAGCAGCAGTGTAATAAAGACAGCAGTAGTGATTATAGTAAACAGCAGGATTAAAATACTGTAGGCATAGGGATGGATGAACGGGCGCTGCATAGATAAGATAACTCATGTAAGAACTAAGACAAGGCATTTGCAGATAATAATAAAACAGTATCCAAGTACTAAATAACCATAGGCATGTGTTCCGTATATAGTCATACGTGCTCGCAATGAGAAACTTGCACAACATCTTTTGTCCTACGAGCCGGTGGCAGCCGGGCCTCTAGGGAAACTACTGGTAATTAAGGTACTCCTTTTAATAGAGCACCAGAGCAAAGCATTAACACTCCATGAACACATGTGATCCTCATATCACAGCCTTCCCCTCCGGTTGTCCCAATTTCTATCACTTTGGGGCCTCGGGTTCCGGACAGCAATATGTGTATACAACTTGCAGGTAAGATCATAAAACAATGAATATCATCATGAATCAATAACATGTTCAGATCTGAAATCATGGCACTCGGGCCCTAGTGACAAGCATTAAGCATAACAAGTTGCAACAATATCATAAAAGTACCAACAACGGATACTAGGCACTGATGCGTGTAGCTGACACGTCCGTTGGGAACCCCAAGAGGAAGGTGTGATGCGCACAACGGCAAGTTTCCCTCAGTTAGAAACCAAGGTTTAATCGAACCAGATAGGAGTCAAGAAGCACGTTGAAGGTTGATGGCGGCGGGATGTAGTGCGGCGCAACACCGGAGATTCCGAGCGCCAACGTGGAACCTGCACAACACAACCAAAGTACTTTGCCCCAACGAAACAGTGAGGTTGTCAATCTCACCGGCTTGTTGTAACAAAGGATTAACCGTATTGTGTGGAAGATGATTGTTTGCGAGAAAACAGTAAAGAACAAGTATTGCAGCAGATTTGTATTTCAGGTATAAAAGAATGGACCGGGGTCCACAGTTCACTAGAGGTGTCTCTCCCATAAGATAAAAGCATGTTGGGTGAACAAATTACGGTCGGGCAATTGACAAATAGAGAGGGCATAACAATGCACATACATGTCATGATAAATATAGTGAGATTTAATTGGGCATTACGACAAAGTACATAGACCGCCATCCAGCTGCATCTATGCCTAAAAAGTCCACCTTCGAGGTTATCATCCGAACCCCTTCCAGTATTAAGTTGCAAAACAACAGACAATTGCATTAAGTATGGTGCGTAATGTAATCAACAACTACATCCTTAGACATAGCATCAATGTTTTATCCCTCGTGGCAACAGCACATCCACAACCTTAGAACTTTCTGTCACTGTCCCAGATATCAATGGAGGCATGAACCCACTATCGAGCATAAATACTCCCTCTTGGAGTTAAGAGCAAAAACTTGGCCAGAGCCTCTACTATCAACGGAGAGCATGCAAGATCATAAACAACACATAGGTAATAACTTGATAATTAACATAACATAGTATTCTCTATCCATCGGATCCCGACAAACACAACATATAGTATTACGAGATAGATGATCTTGATAATGTTAGGCAGCTCACAAGATCCAACAATGAAGCACAATGAGGAGAAGACAACCATCTAGCTACTGCTATGGACCCATAGTCCAGGGGTGAACTACTCACTCATCACTCCGGAGGCGACCATGGCGGTGAAGAGTCCTCCGGGAGATGAATCCCCTCTCCGGCGGGGTGCCGGAGGAGATCTCCGAATCCCCCGAGATGGGATTGGCGGCGGCGGCGTCTCCGGAAGGTTTTCCGTATCGTGGCTCTCGTACTGGGGGTTTCGCGACGGAGGCTTTAAGTAGGCGGAAGGGCAACGCGCGGGGCCACACGAGGGCCCCACACCATAGGTCGGCGCGGCCAGGGCCTGGGCCGCGCCGCCCTAGTGTGGCGGCGCCTCGTGGCCCCACTTTGACTCCTCTTCGGTCTTCTGGAAGCTTCGTGGCAAAATAGGACCCTGGGCGTTGATTTCGTCCAATTCCGAGAATATTTCGTTACTAGGATTTCTGAAACCAAAAGCAGCAGAAAACAGCAACTGGCTCTTCGGCATCTTGTTAATAGGTTAGTTCCAGAAAATGCACGAATATGACATAAAGTGTGCATAAAACATGTAGATATCATCAATAATGTGGCATGGAACATAAGAAATTATCGATACGTCGGAGACGTATCAGCATCCCCAAGCTTAGTTCTGCTCGTCTCGAGCAGGTAAAACGATAACAAAGATAATTTCTGAAGTGACATGCCATCATAACCTTGATCATACTATTTGTAAACATATGTAATGAATGCAGCGATCAAAACAATGGTAATGACATGAGTAAACAAGTGAATCATAAAGCAAAGACTTTTCATGAATAGTACTTCAAGACAAGCATCAATAAGTCTTGCATAAGAGTTAACTCATAAAGCAATAAATCAAAGTAAAGGTATTGAAGCAACACAAAGGAAGATTAAGTTTCAGCGGTTGCTTTCAACTTGTAACATGTATATCTCATGGATAATTGTCAACATAGAGTAATATAACAAGTGCAATATGCAAGTATGTAGGAATCAATGCACAGTTCACACAAGTGTTTGCTTCTTGAGGTGGAGAGAGATAGGTGAACTGACTCAACATAAAAGTAAAAAGAATGATCCTTCAAAGAGGAAAGCATCGATTGCTATATTTGTGCTAGAGCTTTTATTTTGAAAACATGAAACAATTTTGTCAACGGTAGTAATAAAGCATATGAGTTATGAAAATTATATCTTACAAGTTGCAAGCCTCATGCATAGTATACTAATAGTGCCCGCACCTTGTCCTAATTAGCTTGGACTACCGGATCATCGCAATACACATGTTTTAACCAAGTGTCACAATGGGGTACCTCCATGCCGCACTGTACAAAGGTCTAAGGAGAAAGCTCGCATTTTGGATTTCTCACTTT